>NC_135498.1:142078628-142286128 GCF_052857255.1 Amblyomma americanum
TGCATCCACGTGTTAAGATTCCTGTTACAAAAAATTCGAGTTGATTACTAGTTAATGCAATAAGCTCAACCAGTTGACTGGTTCTAAGCATTCAGATCACTTGCAAGGGCCGCTTCTCACAGCAAGGCAGATAACAATAACGGCTTCAGGACACTGTGTGGAGGGCTCCAATTTAACTTAGACCAAGTGGGGTTCTTTAAGCTTCGCTGACATTGTATGGCAGACCGACGCCTTTTTTAAGGTAGCAATGTTTACTGCCACAATATACATAACACACAACTTGCATGATCCCTCCCAACATGTATGCAACAATATATTGCAACCGCTTAGAGCCATCTCTACAGGCCACACTGGGCCGTCCCTGCTAACTGTGAAAAAAAAGTGGCTAAGATATGCTTTGTCTTATTCAATGCCACAAGATATTTTTACAAGGCATGTAGCAAAGCTAGCAAAAGAGAATTCAAGGACACCTATGCTACAGTAAAAGTAGCCAAATATTTTTTACATGTACACCTAAGTAGCCGAAGTTATAACATGATTTTCAAAACTGTATGCATAGCAGCTAGACAAAAGAGCAGAGAAGGTGAGAGAACAGAGAAGAGAACAGAGGGGCTCATTATGGGCTACATAATGGAGAGAGAGATAAAAGATTTATTATTTCATTGAAGTGGTCTACGAGTCAGGTAGGCGGACTCCTCAGTTCAGGACTCCGGTGGTTTGGGCGGATGCCTGAACCAGACTGATGATGCGACACTGGTCCTCCAGACCATTGCTGGTCAGGGCTGCCTCCCACTGCTCGTATGATGTCTGTTATGTTTTTAGATGAGGTGGTTTTTGGGGACAATTCTAGGAAATGTGAAACAGCGTAGGCTTTTCGCCGCACCATGGACAGAAGGGGCGGTATTTGGAAGGGTGAATGAAGCTGTACAAGTACAGGTTCGGGAAGGTATTCGTTTGTATTCGTCTTCAAAATGTGGCTTCTTCCGTGGTGAGTTTAATATGGGGATGGGGTTATATTCTACGATCTAATCTAAGCATCTCCAGCCGTTCCCCATAGTTTGATGGTAGAGGGGTGAGGTACAGGCATGGATCCGCTCGGATTGTTATCCCACGAGCAAGATCGTTTGCCGCCTCGTTGCCTTCAAGACCTGAATGGCCCGGGGACCAAGTAATGTTATAGGGGCGTTGAAGTGTGGGTGAGAGGCCCGACGGCATGAGTAGAGCCGCTGTCATTTTTGGGACTCTACCGGTAATGTAATATTGACAGGCTCGCTTCGAGTCAGTTATTATGTGAGCTGATTTGTCCGCGAGATCACAATGCCTTATGGCAAGGGCGATGGAGGAAGCTTCCGCCGCGGCAGGATCCTCAGCCCGGAGTGAAACACTCGTCAGCAGTTGAAAATTGTGGTCAAGGGCGACTGCAACAAAGATGCTCGGTTCAGTGTACGCCGCCGCGTCTACATAGACTGCTTTGTGATCTGACTCTAGACGCCGGCGTAGATGAGTGACCCTAGCCTCCCGTCTGCCTTTGTGGATTTCTGGATGCATATGTTTTGGGAGCGTAGCCACCGAGATCTGTCTTCTTATCGTTTGAAACAGGTCAGCGCTAAAAAAGAGACAAACACGGCGAGAGAACGACGACACAAGGGATGAGCGCTACTAACAACTGGTTTTATTTTTCGCTTCAGGAAAGTATTTAAAGCCTTGTCACATCATATCATGCACACAGCCAGGGGCGTCAACATCTTTTCATATCAAAAAGTTAAAATATATATCTTAACACAGCAAGCCACAAAGAGCCAGTAATCGACAGCGTGAATAACAGAAAAGGAAAAAGGAAGAAACAAACAGGACTAATAAAAAAATTAATCAGTTATTTTTTAAACGCGTCTCAAGAAATGCCCGCTCCGCAGAGAACAACGTTATCGAGGCATCGCTCACAAACTGATCTCGTTTTTTGTTTATGTGGAAAGCTTCCAGCAAGACTCTGGATGTTCTGCTTGCGCTTCTGCCTAGAACCTTAGCCTCGTTAAATCGTGGCACACATTTGCACTCCAGAACATGCGAAACTAAGTTCGCCAGCTTGTCTTTTACCCTCAAGTTATTTGCATGTTCCCTTAAACGATCGTTAAGGCAACGCCCCGTCTGCCCGACATAGCACCTTCCGCAGGAAAGGGGGATCATATACACCACTCCTAGAGCACATCCGACATAGGCTACTTCATGTTTAGTTTTGCATCCACGCTCACGTTCGCCGCAAATGCGCGGGCACAGCTTCGCCAGCTTATTTGGCGCCGAGAACACAAGTGGCACGTTGTGCCTGCTGGCCACTTTTTTGAGGTTATGCGACACCTTATGTACATGAGGTATCACCTCAGGCATTGTCTTCGCGCGTTCCGCGACAGCCATTTTTTGTCGGGCACCAGACTTCTTTAGAAGGGTTTCAGCAATGGCCACTATGATCGAGCAAGGGAAGCCTGCAGCCAAAAGGCGGTTGACCTGATTATTAAAGCTAGCATACATTTGGTGTGCACACGACCTGCGAAGCGCAGATTCCAGACAAAGCGAAGCAATAGCTCTTTTCACAGCCTTAGAATGATTTGAGTCGTAGGGCAATAGCTCTTTGTTAGCACGCGGGAAATAGGCCCAGCAGGTATGTCCTTTGCACAACCTCAGCCTCAGATCCAAGAAACGTAATTCGTTGTTGACAGGAATTTCATGGGTAAAACTCAGGCCTTTACCATGCTTTTCAAATGTTCTTAGGACCTGTTGGATAGAGTCTGCGAATGTGGAGTCATTAGTGGCTTTTAAAAGAATTAAAAAATCGTCTACATATCTGAAGACCTTTAAAACAGGGCCACCAATAAAATCTTGATCCAAAAGGCGATCAATGCATGCCAAAAAAAATGTGACACAAAATTGGCGCCACACATGAACCTATACAAACACCATTACGCTGAAGAAAAGGTTGCTTGTTAAAAGAGATAAAAGTGACGCTGAGATAAAATTCTAAAAGCTTTAAAAAATTGTCAAGGGACATACCAGCTCCGTGCTACGCCGGAGTTAAGCAGGGATCGCTGGAAAAGGCATGCGTGTGAAGTACTTACATTTAAGCTATTGTGAAGGGGCATTCTTGAAATTTTTGACTCATTTTGAACTGAAAAAGCAAAATCGCTGATACCTTTCAGCAGCGCAGAAAACAGCTCGTGAAAAAATTTGCTGTTGGAATAAGTTGTCGCCTAAATAAGAAGGTAGCAATGACAGCTATTGTGCAAAATGTCGGCCATGGTTGTCCCACCAGCCTCGTGCTCAAATTCCAGTGTGGTAAAAAGTTAATTACGAAAATGTGACTTATTGTGGCATTTTGTCACTTCTGTATATCTCGGGTAAATTGATCCGCTACCTGTTTATCGCTTAGCTTTCCAATGGAATGTGAAGGGACTACTTGAGCGTCTGTCTAATAAATTTTTCTGTTTAAGCATGCGCGTGAATTAACTGTGCATTAGGGCTCGTGTTTTGATGCTACTCTGCTTGGGAGATGGAAGCCAATTTTTCGTTCTTGACGTCACGCTGATTTTCCTTTAAACACCTTCTGAAATCCCTTGTATCGCCGACATACGTTGTGTTGCATTCAGCGCAGTAAATCATGTAGGCTATGCCAGGGCTATGTCGTCTTTTCTAGCGGGTCTTTCTTGTGTAATAGGTGGTTTTTTTCACCTTGCTAGAAGGAATCTGAGCCACTTGGACGTCGTACGCAGCTAATATCCTAAAATTGTGCGGAATTATCGACATTACTACTCATCTAGAAAGGTTACTGTTTCTTGGGGAATGGAGCCCCATCTGGATGTTCACAGAAGAACCATAAGATAGGAGGCAAAAGAAATTAGGTGGATCCGTGAACATGGGTTCTCATGTGTCAGTCCTGGTCTCGTTGCCACCTGTGCATTACATGCAAAACATTTTGTAGTATAAGCACGCCTACTCTCTAACTGTTACCAATGCTCTCTTTTACCCTTAAATTTATAAGAAACAAAAAGGGTTTTGATAAAGCAGGGTTCGGCTCGGCATATCCCAAGGAATTTCTTTGCGTTTCTTCTTAATGAGCGCGCGTAACGCACTTCGCTAGTGCATAATATTTTCCTCCTATTTGGTTTCAAACTTCACGCAACACCTTTCATGCTATGTTTATATTAGGTTGTGCTCGCGGAGTCGGTTTTGTAGCCTTCAGTTTAAAAGCTCACCTTGCACTGATTGCTGCACTCTTTAGCGCGCTCATCCTTCAAGATGACATCATATTTCCCCAGCACAAAAGAGTATATCCCAGTCAGAAGAACGCCGAATGCCATGTTCAGAAACGGTCTAAACTGCGAAAAGTATATTTGCGACGCTCCTGGAAACAAGCGGCTTATGTTTCCGCACCGCTCAGCTTTTTGTGCGCAGCACGTGGGCGAGGAAGGAAGGGGTATTGAAGCGGGAGCAATGCAAACACCACTCTAAGCCAAGGTCCACCTGTGGACCCACTTTTTAGCTCCTTCTTTTTTCGCAGAACAGTTCCACTTTCAATAGATGGGACTGCAACTGACTTTGACGCTAATATAATACGTGGAACATCATTTTCCAAGATGTAGACTGGAACGGTGTCCCACATTTCGCTATCCGGAACTGCGTTTGTGATACTTTTAACTGGAAAGATACTCCAGTTAACTTTTAGTCATGATTGCTTTCATACTTCCTGTAACCTTACTTTAGGCGCCTCGTGAGCAATAAGTGGTCGGGATTATTCTGCTTTCTTATTGAGCAAATAACTAATAACGCCAACCAAAATACAGATGCTAACGTAGCTACATTAGAGCAAACTTCAGCAGTGCTGTTGCATTCATGGTATGTCACATTTCGAGCGACTAACGGTCATCAACAGAAGTTTGAATTTCATTACAACTACAGAAAATTTATTTCCGCGTTCCTTTTCATTCTGCGAAGTGTCAGCTCGAAAACTGCAAAATAATAAAATTATATAACCTGCCCATGACTGAGCTCAACGAAAATTATTGCGAATAATGAATTTGTCTCCTAAAATACACTTATGGCCCAGTACGTATCGTTTCGCGCATATAAGTCAAAGACAGCAAATCGCAGATAATCTTACAAAAACTATATGCTAAGAAATTAATGGAAAAGTTAACTATCGAATGTACTGCAATGAAAACTATGTGTTCCAGCACTGCAAGTGTTCCAGAAATCGGCGTTGTAAGAGGCCTCTTCTAGATCATTAAAGTGACCCCACTTAGCCGCCGCGGTGGCTCAGCGGTTACGGTGGTCGGCTGCTCACCCAAAAGACGCTGGTTCGATCCCGGCCGCGGTGGCCGAATTTTGATGGAGGTAAACTACTAGAGCCCCGTGTGCAGTGCGATGCCCGTGCACATTAAAGAACCCATGGTGGTCGAAATTTCCGGAGCCCTTCACTATGGCGTCCCTCATAGCCTGAGTCGCTTTGGGACGTTAAACCCCCATAAATCGTAAAACATACAGTGATCCCTCTGACATCTTCATGAAATAATGATATCCCTCCTCTTATACCCCTTGTACCTTTTCAAAAGGTTCTTAGCCATCTCATCTTTAAGATCCGATACTGAGTCGCACTACGCATTCCACTGCGATGCACATATTTGTACAGCATACTAGTCGCACACAACACAAATGAGGACCTGAGTTATATATGCATCTCGGGAAATTTTTTTGCGCTTGGAGGATATTACGTATTCACCACTGATACAGAAGTGGATTTATTTGAGTTCTTTGCGCAGTTTCTCCCTCGACACGGCACAGCATGCGGAAAAACTACTAGCAGCGTTTCTTTAGTATGTGTAAATGGTTAACGTGGCATGACAGTCACATTTTGACTAAGCGCAAGCAATATTGCAATATGCGACAGAGCATAATACAACGACCGACTTGCTGAAGTGCAAGCAATTTACAGAGAAGTGTCCTTATATAATCTGTTGTCATTATCCTGATGTTTGTATGGTACTGCTGAAGAATTACCTGAGACGTAGTGTGCACAGAACAGCTAAAAAATTAATCAGAGATTACTACAGCTGTTTTCGCTTTAACCCTGAGGTTGCGGATATCTCCTCATCCGCGAAAAGTGCGGCAAGGGAAATTAGCCTGCAAGCTTTAAGACGGGCACTATTATGCGTGAAGTATATAAGAAGTCATTTAGGGCCCCCAACAGGCATCAGCGTGTTGTTAGACCCCAAACAGGCATCAACAGGCATCAGCACTGGAGATATCTTCCAGTGCTGGTGATCCTGACTGTATAGTTAAAATAATTGATAATCTTAAGATATCTTCCAGTGCCGATGTTGATTGCATTGCTACAAAGTTCCTGAAATGAACTAAAATGTATTCATCTCTTGCCTTAACTAAAATATATCAGCAATCATTGGAAAACGGTGAACTACCGGCCGATTGGAAGATAGGTAAGATGGTTCCTCTGCATAAATCTGGTAATAAACATTCGCCTTTTAACTACCGGCCCATATCTATTACCAGCATCCCATGCAAAATCTCAGAGCCCATACTCTTTTCACATATTGTCACTTTCCTTGAATCAAACTCGTTTTTCCATCCTTCTCAGCACGGTTTTAGGAAATCCTATTCATGCGAAACACAGTTACTCTTATTCACGCATAAACTCCTCGCAATTTTAGATTGCCGCTAAATCGCCGACAGCCTCTTCCTAGATTTCGCGACGGAATTTGATAAGGTTTCCCATCATCTTTTGTTACTAAAACTGCGCATGGTAGGATTAGACACTAACATTCTAGAATGGCTCGAAGTTTTTCTTACCCATCGTCAGCAATTTGTTGCCGTTAACAATGTTTATTCCACCGTTCACCCTGTTCTTTCCGGTGTGCCCCAGGGCACCGTCTTGGGACCCCTGCTTTTTCTTATATTTATCAACGACTTACCCAGTAACCTTTCTTCTTCTGTACATCTTTTTGCCGATGACTGTGTCCTTTTTCGGGAAATAACAAATGATAGTGACCAGCACATGATTCAGTCGGACCTTAACGCTATCTCAACATGGTGCAAAGCTTGGAATATGACTTTATATGCTGAAAAGTGCAAACTAATGCGCATTTATCGCGTTAATAGTGAATTGCCCGTATATGCTCTTAAAGGTGTGTTACTCGATCCAGTTACAAGATATAAGGACCTCGGAATTCATATTACGTCTGACCTTAGCTGGCATGCGCACATGAGCACATCACTAACAAAGCTAATCGCATGCTCAGATATCTGAGACGTAACTTTCACGCAGCCCCAACTAACATCAAACTTCTACTCTATACGCCACTCGTACGTTCACAACTAGAATATGCTTCATCAATCTGGGACCCTGGCGTTAAGAGATTGAGTGACCTACTGGAGATGGTACAACAGAAATCAGCGCGGTTTATTCTCTCTGACTTTCGGCGTACATCAAGCGTAACCGCTTTAAAGACTACCCTGGGCCAAATTCACTTGCATCACGACGCATAATTGCACACCTGTGCCTTTTTCACAAAATATTTCATCATGAGTCTATTCGCTACGAGTTACTTCTTCCCCCTTCATATATTTCACGCCGCACAGATCACATGCATAAGGTAGGCCTTTCTACATGAAAAACTAAAACATTCTCGGATTCTTTTATACCTCGCACGTCATATGACTGCAACTACCTTCCTTCCTCAGGTGCCAGAATTCCTGACCCTGTATTGTTTAGGCCTGCTTGTACCGCTTCTATTGAATATATTGTGTTGATCACTTATTCTAACTTATCTATGTTGTGATAATTTATTGTTCGCTGCAGTTGTGTGTATTTTCAGTGTTATTATGTATTACCCACTCCCCTCTGTAATGCTTTGCCCTGAGGGTAAAATAAATAAATAAAATAAAATTCATATGTTATACTGTCAACTTGTGCCTCTGCTCGTCAACACAAATCCACCTTGTAAGGTCACGAAACGTATTGTTTGGAAACACCGCTTTCTTGCCATTCCAAATCTCTGATGAAAAGCTGTTAATTTATTGCAAAGGTAAGATTAAAGGGGCCCTATTGAGAATGGTGGCAACGCGGAAAATTTTTTTATGGGCCAGAAGTTTTGCTGTGTAGAGGGTTAAGCAGTGGCCACCGTCACGAACAACCAACAAGGCGCGATTCTCGCACTTCTATCTTTGGTCACCCTTCAATGTTGCACCGTTTTTTCGGTTGGTGTGATTCTTGCGCAGCGCAGCACAGCAAAGTGCTGCTATTTGCAACGTTTACAGCGAGTGTGACTTCCCACTGTTTCATGCAGAAATATAGGTCGGCTTGTGTACGCCAAAGCTGCAGAACATGAATGAAATTTAGAAGTTCGAACAAAACCGTTCAAGTACAGCATCAGACATAATCGTGCGTGGAAGGCTAAAAGTGGGAAATTCTTTGCAGTATAGTTACGTACAGCTGGCCCAGAAAGCTCTAAAATCAGCTGCAAACATAATGCAGCTCCCTTCCCGAAGTATAAGAGAACTCTGTTTGCTGTAACATACCTGAAAATAACTAGAGAAATTAAAATTCCCTGTGCGCCCCCTCTATTCTTTCAGGCATCGAATTCTGCGCAGGTGCGTCCTGACAATGGAATTAAACTTATAAATTATCCAGGCAATAAAGATCTTCCGCAAGACAGTAACTTGGGCTTTTTGTTGACTAAAAAAAGATAAATTTAAGGTAGCCCGAAACTCTTCTCGCAGTACTGTCTTCCTCAAACATTTTATTTTTCTTACAAACACCAGAAAGAGGCTTTTAACGTAGAGCGAAATGACAATCTAACGCCGTTAATGTACCAATAGGAGACCATTTCTTCAAGTGGAAGATCGCCTAGGAACAGAGCACTCCATTTCTTGAACCGATTCTGGCCACGCGTTCAAACAACTACTAAAAAGGTATATTTTAGAGAACTCAGAAAGAAGAACACTGAGAATCATAAGCAACATTCAGTCAGCTTACGCTGAAAGCTGGCGTTATACTTCAGAACTTTTGCTAAACTGGGTAACTTGGCCGGCGCCGACGTCAAGCTTTTCTTGTAAAAATGAATATTTTGAGGCACAAGCTGTTATCCTCTGCAGATGAGTTCATGCGACTGCTTATGGAGCCTGCAAGCCTACTGTCCTTATAGTGTCTTGCAGTTTCTCAAAGCTCTGCTGCTTCATAACTGCTTTGTCTGCAGTTACGAGATAGTATGCTTGAAACGAAAGAATGCTGTCAGACTCTAAATGTGTAATATTACTCCATCAATATTATTTACTTAGCCTGATGCCAGTTGTGTGGGAAGATTCGTCGAGCTGAAAAAGATTGCCGCTTGATTTAACGGCATCCTCCAATGAATGAAGCCGAACTACGTTAGCCTGAAATAGCCTTGCCAGGGATTATTCAAGCTCTATTTCAGTGAAGTATTTTCAAATCAGCAAAAACCCACATGTGATACTCTGTAGCTGCTGATTGCTTGTTTTTGTGTGTTTGGGCAAAAATTAAATTGGAATGTCAATCAAAGCGACGATATTGTCGACCTCATTTTTTATATAAAACTTCGGTGTCTGACAATGCATATAACGGGGCAGTAAACCACTTACACTACTACTCCTCAATCTCTGAGGCAACAATATGAGTTGGCTCGTTTCGTCCATGTCAAGATAAAGCTTATTTTGGATTTTGTTTAAAGCTGCATCTATAATTATAGGTTTTTCTGCATGTCAAGATAAACGTTTCAAGGGAGGTTGCGCATCTACAAAGTGACAAATATCAGAAGAGTGACTACAGATAAAAGTTTATCGCTCGGTTTATTGCAAGCCGCCGATATTTGCCAGTCGTGTAAATGGGTCACATAAGATGCGTAAAATACCATTAGGTCGAGAACTAATACCTAACCTTACCTTATGTTATGTGGAGAATCTTTTATAGAAAGAAACGACGGGAGAATAGTTCAGAATTCTGGCATAAAACAGTTCACTACTTTAGCACACGCCTTCGGCTGTGTAGGGTTCGGCGCGCGGTCGCATCTTTTTGTACATGTGTTGCGAATATTCCGCGAGAGGGCGGTGACATACGCTGCGCGTCCGGTTTTGTTTTATTTTGTTTTGCTTTGGTGCATGCCGTTAGAAGGGGACTCATGCCTTTTTAGTTAGTCTCCCCATTCGTCGTTGCGGTTTCCTTCGCCGCTCCGAACGGCGGGGCTATCTGCCGGCCTCGACCTTGGACCCCTGTCCCCTTGGCGAAGGATTGCGAGACCACCTAAGGAGGAACTCGGGGGTAAGGGAAAACGCTGACATCAGTTCTGAGCTTTCCTATTCGTCAAAACTGATGAGCCGCAGTTAGCAGTTTATTTTTACGTGTGGAAAGGGGCGCGGGCATCTTCGGGGTGTACCCGCGAAGGGAGCCGCGCCCGTGTGCTTTTTTGTCTCTAGCTACTCCTAGCTCGGAGGCGCTCGGTCTGGCCGAGTGCGGAGGGGGCGACCGTTGAGAGCTGGTGCAAGGCGCGCCAGTTTGACTGTTGGGACGTGGTGACCCTCGCCTCTGTGCAGGCGGTCGGCTAGGCAGGCCTAGGATAGTTGTGGCCGTATACTGGCTTTTGTTTGTACCCATCTGTAAATAGACCGTATAAAAGTTCGTTTCTCACTAAATCACTTCGCCTGCAAGTCATATCATCGAGAAGACTTCAAGCGGTGCATCCAGTTTCTGGAAATCACCGGACCAACACCACCGGCAAACCTTTACTGGCTGTAATATCATTTTTCTTCCCACAGAATTTACACGCAGAAATGAACTTTTTCTCAAGCTTTCAATTCGACTTTTTTCTTTATTCTGATCAACTTTTAAGACGTAGAATTAGCTCATACTCTACCCTAAAAACATCTAATAAATTTAGCGGTAAAAAAACTTTTTGGGCGTTTTTAATTCGAGCACACGCCGAACAGCGTTTCAACTATTACAAGAAGCGTGACTAAGCCCGTCCAGCTGATGTGTATTTGCCTGAGAAAAGAAGGCTGATTCATAAATTCAACGATCAGATTGTGCTAAGAATTACCAAAGACAAACTTGAATGGTTTGCGAATGGCTCAAGTTGCTGAGGAATTACTACAGGACATACGCGGAGCCTCAAAGCGCTTGCCGGCGATGGTGACAGGATGGAAGAACACTCCACTAGCATAAAATCACTGCGAATTTTACCAGCTCTGGAACGAAGCGTTAACATGCACCGTTGCAAGAGAGATCCTTAATATATCAAGGCATCAATTATTTCTTAAGCTCTGTCAAGAATTACGTAGCGTGAACTGTTCCTCAAAATCTGATCTATACATAACCAGACCAGCGCGAGTAATTAGGTGTTTGCGTATATGAGAATTGTAGGAACACGACACTTTTGTCACGTATGTTTTTCACCAGATTAAATGCTCGCACTAGGCCGCGCGATACATTCACGCCGTTGTCGCTTTGCGCCGGAGGTTTTGCTTTGTGGCGACAAAGGGGTGTCGCGTCACTACAGCGACGGCTACAGAGGGCTATGTTCCCACTCCTTGAGCACACGTGGGCGCGCCTGTTTAAGCAGGCCTGCTTCCAAATTGTCTCTTTGGAAGAAGAGGAGTCTATGCGTAGATGGAGCACCCACTTCAGCACGGTCAGCAACGGCCGTGTTTTCGTGCGGCTGATACAGTACTAGTTATGTGGTTCTGCGCGGATCGCATTTGTGTGGCGTGCGTGCTTCCGCCGCGTTTCGTGCACTATGGAAAACTAGTGACTCTGGCGGACTCCCGCGTTCTGTCTCTTTCTTAAATTGTACTAGGCGACGGAAGTCGCATTATTGTTTTTATTTGGTCTCTTGAGGGACGACAGTCCCTGAATTGTTTTTCGCTTAATAAAGTTATCATTAAACTTGTTATAGGGTATTTTTTGGGGAAGGGGTGAGGGTGGCAAGGGATGAGAGAACACAACCAATGTTAATGGTGACGATCTTGGATTCGAGATACCGAAATTATACCGCCATTTCGTCCCCTGATGTCACACTCACATAGTTTCACCTCTATCTACCATATTGGGCCTTGACGTCATTATTGGCACGCGGCAGGTGGTTCTTTCTACAATGCTATTTTAGATGGCTCTACAAGTCCTAACGCGAGATGTGTTTGGTTTTAGTTGCTGCCACAGATGGAGCTGCGATCTCAAGATGGTCGCAGACCCGATGAATTATCAAAACGTGATGAGTAGCTTCTGTCACAGATGGCGCTGTGATCTCCGGGCGGTAGCAGACCCTTAAAATCTTGAAACGTGATGAGGAGAAGTTAACGCTCTTAAAACTGGGCAATCACGTTAAATACAAACCTGTTGAAGTAATTTCTATAGTCAACTTTCTCACAGTTCAATTTTGTGTTCTGGATTGCAATGCGAGCGTTGTAGCCAGCTGGTAATAAGAGCCATATGAATTTTTATGTTCTCAAAAACGCTACTTTCATTGGTTCTTGGGTTAACAAATTTCAATCTCCACGTGCCCTCTTCGAGAAGCAAGCTCAGCGAATTGATGTCTATGAAGAGACGTCACTACAACGCACAAATTCCACAGAAATTTGTCCTTCCCGCAATACGGTACCCTTCGGTACTCGCTGCAGCAGCCTAAGCAGGAGTAAGATCACGAGAGGCGTGCACGACGGAGTGACTTGCGCGACACTTATCGCCTTGGATCCCTTCAAGCGATTCAGGGTTTATTGTGTTCAGGGCACGGAGGAAGGCTATAAGGAGTGGAAACTCCGCCGTCTGCGGCGATCAGAAAAGGTCACAAGCCAGCGGCGCCACTATCATGCGGACGGCGCCTGGCGGCCTGGAAAGGAACTACTGAAATACAGCGTCACGGCGTGCCCGCTGAAGCAAACACCTGTTGTTTCGTCTGCTTTGAGCGCGCGCCGCAAGGCGCCGCCGCTGCATGCGCCCCCGTCGGGGCATACAATTGTGACTTTATCTGGTCGCCTGAGCTCGCTCGCGCAGACGGGAGTTTCACCTCCTGTTTAGTCTTGCTCCGGGGATCAGGGGCAGCATTCTCACCTTAATAAAAAGCTAACTTCCCAAAACGGGATTAGCATAATTCCCAGAGGCCGAAATTTTCCACTGCGCTAAAGGCCTAATATCGACAACAGAGTTCCGCTTATGTTTCATAATTTCCGAACTCATATTAAATCCTTAAAGAAACTGAAATTCGGACTTTCTCTGCTTTAATATGCGGTGTTTATCATCAATATTTGGTGTTCATCAGTGGGAGAATAATGGGGTAATTATTTAAAAGGTAAAGTAATTTAAAGCACAAGAAATCACCCCAGCTGCCAGTGGGAATCGAGCTCACAACCTCCTAATTTCGCGTCCGCTGCTCGTCCAACTGAGCTACAGCAACGGCTGTTCAATCGTCTGTTTTCGGGGGTATCGCTTGTAACCTAACATTGAGAGTGTTCGCCAGAGCCACCTTCTTCCACAGCGGCGGGCGTAGTATGTCCTGTATCATCGCGAGTGTGACGTTTAACGCCATCGAACAGGGAGGGTGGAAACTGTGAGAGAATCCTCTTATGCTAGCCATGGTATCAAGATCGCCCTAAACGAGGCCGTAGTTTGCTTTTGAGCAAACAAGGGAGTACACTCGGAGTAAACGCAAAAAATGATTTTAGGAGATTTTATTTAAGAGCACCTGCCGTCATTCCCAGCATTAAACAGAGGAAATAGGTAGAGTCGCCCTTATTTTTTTTTATCCGTATTTCTCAGCGCCTATGATGATTCTTAGAAAAGCGCTTTTCCAATGGAGGTCTTCGCAACGGCTCGACAAGCATTCAAATTGTGAAAATAACGTAATTCAGGTGAAAAACGAATAATATTGCTACGTGACTTGAAAGCAAGCGCATATAAAATAGTTAGCGCTAAGCATGACTGAATACACTGTAGAACAGGTGTGTCTGTTGACGCAAAACCGCAACTTCACTGTGATCAATGTGCAAAATGAAGCCAGCACTATCGCACTACCAGAATAATAGTAACTTCCTGCAGCTCATCGTGATTATAAAGCATTCCTGAAATGCTTTCGTAAAACAAAGGACAAAACAGATTTCACACAGCGTTGTGAGCGTCGGCACTTTTGAGGAGCAGGGTACGGTGCGCTGTCAGTAGGGATAAATTACTGAAAAACTACAGCGTACCAGACAGGGCACAGTAGGAAGAAGCAAAACACAGTGCTTTCGCTTCTGTGTTTGCGGGGAGCTCGGTCTTGCGAAACTGAGTACCTCCCTTTCAAGCTTTACTGCCAGAACTCACTTGTAAACTAGCTTTGGACGCCGCCCTAGATCACTGCTGTTTTCGTATGTGGTTTAGTTGTTCAAACACGCGACATTGAGGCCTGGACACTGTTCACTCTACACGACACACTTGATTCCTGCCCACTGCACCGCTTCCCGGATTTCCTCTTTACTGTGGGCATTCTGGCATGTCTGCTGTACTCAATCCAACTTCAATAACTCCTCTTCTTCATTATCTTAGTTGTAATGGTCGACCGGAATGAGTCCTCTACAAGGCAAAGGCTCTTATTGTGTTTTCCGATTATCATTACCCCACGCTAGCTATAACCAACGAAAAACAGAATGCGTGCGCATCGATTCACCTCGAGGTCATTGCTTGGGAGCTGAGTGTGCTGTAAGTTAATGCGTTTGCGGTATTTTCTGTTATTATTTCGAGGTAATGTCGAGCTATGGAGCTCTAGGTTAGCACGAGTTACCACATACACCGACCAGAAATAAATTTTGCTTCAGCGAAACGCAGCGGAGAAAACAAAGCACAAGCATGTGCACTAAAGCAGAGTGCAAATATTATAGTTTATACCATGGCTTGTTGCTCCGGACTCTATTGGTCTCTGAAGACCATCGTGGTTTCAATGGCACCGGGGTTGCACAGAAATACAGCGAAGCATCGGTAGGAAAAAATGCGCCGTTAAGTGCTAATACCCCTTGTCATTATATAAAGCAAATTTACGTAGTGAAAATTACAGTTCACAGCCATTCGCATATTTCAACACGTGAAAATATGCTGCAATACCTTTGGAGCGCTGGATTTCCAAACGGACACTATGGTTTAGGGCGTTAAAATCTCTTACCACAAAGGACGACCATTTTAGAGCAGATGTTAGCACTGTCATACCTGAAGCGTAAAAAATTTGGGCTGAGGCTTAGCTAAAGCTTTAAGCCTGGATATCTGGAAGCGAAAAGCTTCGTGGCGATGCTCGTGGTTTAGCTTAAGATTTCATACATAGGGTTGCAATTTGGGTTTACCTTTTTGATTTTCCAAAACATGTTGTCTTAGGTATACAAAGCTTGTATAATCGTAATACAAGGATATTAATATCTCCAACTCCCACGCTACCACTTCTGGGTCTTCTTCTCCTCATTCCATGGCAAAAGGTCAGACGACGGAGGCAGCGCGCGGCGGCAACGACGGCTGCGGGCAGCAGCGGCCGCCTGCGCTCCGCGTGACGTCACTCGGATTCGCACATGCGCAGCTGTGGCATATCTGTAGTGTGGCTCACGTGAAGCCCGGTGTTGACGAGCCTAGTGAAGCTTTTCGCTTGAAAACTCTATTGAGTGAGTATGTAGCCTACAGAAACTAGCTTGTAATCTTTGACAAGCTCGCTGCAGCTTCATGTTTCTAGTAGTTTTTATTAGTGGCCATACTGGTCAAAAACCTCAGCAAGAGTCAGTTGGTCGCTACTGTAACTGCGCAATAGCTATTGGATTGGCTTGCGAAGGAACCCCTCTCGTACGTTTCTTATAACAGGTGCTACGTTATCTAACCGAACAGTTGAGCACAGCTCCCACCGCTCGTTGTGTGGTTGAGGAGAAAACTTTACATTCTCTTTATGCGAAGGTGAATCTGATTTTTAATAATAAGATTTTTTCAAATATATACAAAGCTTTAGAGGCATTCTAATACCAGTATTGGGAGATAAAGAAAGTGTTCAATGATGTGGTCATGTGCCAAGCGCTATACGGTTCGTCACGTCCACTTCATAACTAATTTCTACTTGTTAACTTTTTGACTATTATAGCTGGGTGTCTAGTAGCAATTAGATCTGCAGTGGACCGTCCCGTCACTTACTGTACTGCGAAAATACGATTACCTTCGGAGCTGTGGCTCAACAAATTTTGGCTAGCGTTCACTTGTTTCAAACGCTGTGCATCATTGGCCCCCGGGCAGTGCAGCGCCTACTCCTTCAAACGCCACTACGTGTCACAGGCAGCAGGAGGAATTTTATTTCCTTCCAGCTCGCGAGAGAGAGAAAGAGAGACTCTTTAATGAAGAAACAGAGAATTTAGCCGGCGTTTCAATATCGCTGGCATGCTACTCTGCGTAGGGAGGGGAATTTGGGAGATAAAGACTGAAGGAGAGCAGCGTGGAAGAGGTGGAAAAAAGAAAACGAAGATGAAATGCAGCCATGAAATGGGTACTAAGGATGCAGTGGCGAGTATTGATGTAACCTATGGAATGATGGAGTGCATAGTCCTACGAATGGGCTGACGAAGTTCACTGCAAGAAGAATGCATGAAGGTAGCCTGCAAGTGAATTTAGAGCTTATCGAGATGCTACTCAATGCTCCAGGGCAGAGGCGAGAGTGAGGGGCACATGACATGTGCGCCACAGAGTGTCATGATAAGGCAGGCGTAACACGCGCAATAGACGCAATATGTTTGAAGCGCGGACGCACGCCAATTTTAGTGTATCGACAGCGCCGAAAGTGACCGCTTTGTAGAATTTTCAAAGAGTGATATAGTCAATACTAAAAGCCAGCTGCAACTCTCTGTTTTCAAATATGCGGGAAGCTGTAACCGTAAAAGAGGCAACTCGTATTAATCACTTCAGCATCAGAATTTATCAGTATTTAGTTGAAGAGTACTGATTGATACGCATATGGTGGTCCCATTGTGGACAACTGAAAGGGGACCTCCTGCACAGATTAACCTTGTGATGACTAAAACAACAACCAGCATTTCAGGAATGAAAGGTAACACTTAGCTTAAACAATACACACAGCTTTGAAAAATAAAGTAAACTTATGGTTTACTAATAAAGTTCAGCTGTTTCTTTTAGTGTTTTAAATTTAGGTAATGTACGTGAATTTTTCATGTTCAGAGGTAAGGTAGTCTATATAGATATCGGTAAATACCATAGTTAGTACGAACTTTTGGTAGTAGTAAATTGCTCTTAGAGGCGAACAGCGTAATACTTGAATTAGGCAGGCTAGATGAGAACTGAACAGATGGTAAATGGTTGTTCATGAGTTTGAAAAAGAAAATACCACTGAAATTGTTGGGATAATTGTATGGCGTACAGCTGTAGGATTGACAATGCATGGGCTAGACATAATAATTCTTATGACTTCCTTCTGAATTATCTGTGTTGAATCAAGGTGAGAGCAATGCATATTTTCTCAACATGTTAAGACGCACGTGATCTGCCTGAATAAATGAGTGGTGCAGTGCCATCAGTGTGTTAAAGTTAAAGTAAGGTCGTGCATCGGTAAGAATACGTATTGAAGGGGCCATTTTCTCATTTACGTAAGCAATATGGTACTGATACTTGACATCGCTTTCTACTTGAACACCGAGGAATATATGACTGCTACATGGTATTATGTTTTGACTAAAAATAGTGACACACGGAATAAACGCTAACTTTCGCTTACGGGACCGGAATACCATGAATTTTGTTTTAGAGAGGTTAATATTGCCGCGAACATTTGCAGTGTTTGTTCATTCTTCAAATCTGCCGCCACACAAATTTATCGCTTTGTTTGCGACGCAAGACGCGACTAGATTTATCTCGATTGATCGCAGCCAGGCAGAGCTGATTCTACGTTGTTCCGGAATGTTCTAGTAACTTTGCACGCTTTATCTCGAAAGTTCGCTATCAGCTTTAAACTGAGCACGGCCGACAGCGGCGGGCATCCTGTTCGACGACCGCCGAGCACGCTTGTCGCTTCGCAGCCGCCGAGTGATTCAGTCCATTTTGGGTGCAATTCAGCCCAATAAACAGTTTTCTTTCAGAAGACCTTTTGTCCGTCTTCATCGCTGCTTCGACTGCCGTCACCACTACGTGACAATATGATGCATTTTGTTAACACGTCACTGCATACCATGATTCACCTGCTTTCTGATGCCCACCAACATATATATCGCGATGCCGCAGATCCCATTTCTATGCATCAAAACACCGATTTTTAAATTTTCTTGTTCACCTTTGCTGAAACAGCCTGTATACCATACTCGTGGAGTTACAGCCACGCGCAGCTGCTTCCACATTGTTCCAGATTGTTGCAATTGCTTTGGCGCCTCACCCCGATGGTTCCTTGCCAGCTTGAAACGTAGCATAGCCGAGAGCAGCTGGCAATATATTCCACGACCGCTGAGCATGCTTGTTGCTATCACCGCTGCGCACTCATTCAGTTGTTTATGGTTGTATGTCCGTCTAACAAACAGTTTCGTTTTGGAGCCCTCTTCCTTTCTTCTCGACTGCCACACTGCCGTCACCACAGCGTTACAACATCCTTACGATAACAACGGACGTCCTAACCGTCTCTTGACTTTTGGCGTGCGTTCGATACCACATAGTGATGTGCGCCAAGGCTGCAATGTCCAGGACCGCTAACCGCAGAAGCGCAGCCACCGGCGCCGAAGAAGACGGTGCCGGTTCTTGAGTTGCAAGCGCAAGCAAAGGACTGCGGCAGCCGCGCAAGGCGCACGCCGCCAACTCACACTGCGTTGGCACGGGCGCTATTAAGCCTTGAAACGGAGCACTGTACACTGATTCCTTTTAGTGCGAAAGAATCAGTTTGGCGGTTTAAAAGATACAGATTTTCTCGCGTCGCGTGACAAGAAAAGAACACGTCGCTGAAATATACGTCAATAGCATCATCACTAACACAACACACATACACCTGCAAGCCGCGAGCGGTAGCTACGGTATCGATATCATCTTTTTTGCTCATTTAAAATTACTGCCGTAGTACTTTAACTAACATTGCCTCGTAGTGTAATGAGAAAGTCCTCGGCTATTAAAGAAGTAGGAGTTGAAAATCGGCCAAGTTGCCTTGTCTACGATGTTCTGTCAATGTCTTCTTCAGCGCGCGCCCATAAAGACGCCCTTTTTTTCATAGCGATAGCTACATTACGGTAGCATTTCTAGCCTTCAGCGTGGTTGGTCACGTGTTGCGGAGCAGCTGCCGGCGGCGCGGCGCAGTGGCTGATCACGTGGCTCGTCAGGTTGTTGGTCACGTGACCAAGTTCCTCTACGCCAGCTGTAGCTATCGCGTCACTCCAGGTTTAAGCAGAGCTAAACCACCGCCAATTTTTTTGCTCTTATGACCGCTACCGTTTTGCTCCCTTGAACCACCTACAGGAACTATTTCACCTCTGCCTTCACGTCCCTGTGTCCATACACCTTAAGATGTTCCCGATTTCAGTATCAAAATAATTACCCAAAACGCACAAAACGCACAATGACACGCCATGCGAAGTGCCTGATATTGGTAACAAAGGCCGTTTTCTCCTGGCTTTCTTCGGCTGAGTGGGATCTGCCAATATCGTCGTTTGAGGTCTATTAGGGTAATGAAATCTGCACCACCCACGCGAAAGATTATTTACTGTTGACGTGTCATACGGAAAGTGTCGTCTACGGTTGCCGCGTTTAAGGCCCTGTAGTCTACACAAAGCCTGAGTGAGCCATCCTTCCTTGTGGTCACACACGACGAGGTAGGCGAACGCACTCTAGGCTGCATATATTAGCCCTAAATCTAGGAGCTCATCCACCTGCCTAGCCACCTCCTTCTTAAGGGGCGATATGCATAGCCCTTTTTCGGGCTGTAGCCCTCCCTGAATAATATCTGAAGTTCGCAGATGCGTGCCCTTCCTGGCAACCCCTGAAACATATCCCCGTACGAATCGAACAGCTCGCGTATCTGCCGATCTCTTGTTGCAGTCAAATGCTGTGTCGCGCTGGCCGGCAGACCGCCACTGAGCTGCTCTTCAGGCCGTGGAGCGCGCTCAAGTTCCTCGAACTCTGTATCGTCACCAAAAATAACGCTTCTGACCTACTCTTGCATGATAGGGGCGAAGATGGTTGCCATGTACAACCTTCTATTTGCTGCCTTCCACTCTTATTTCGTACGAATTTTGGCGGAGTTTTTAACTGACTTTATAGGGGCCGCACCATCTTGCATCGAGCTTTCCATGGCTGTCTGTGCGAAACAAAATCACTCTTACGTGAAATAACATTGCGTTCACTGTTTGTGAAAGATATTCATAAGATGGTTGCTCATCAAACATCTTGTGAAGGTGTAGGCTGCTTTTTAGCTTCTCCGAACAATTTGAGCTGTAAGGGAGGGAGCCTGTTGACGACATAAAATATTGTCACAAATGGGTTGCAGAATCAAAAGGCTAGGCACAAGCCGCAAGGAATCAAGCAGTGTCCCAGCTGCAAAGAGCACGTGCGTCTCACTTTTGTCCTCAAGGCGCCGCCCGGGGACACCTGGCGGCATTATTCCCTCTCCCCATCCAAAAAAAAGGAAGCAAAAACGTGGGCGCACTTGGAGCGAACGAGGTGCCCGTTACTGCGTGAAGTACGGCTTCATACGCAGTACGTGCACGACTTCAGGCTGCGGTCGACGGCGCGAACTGGGCAGAGTGCCATCAGGGAGGACTTCATACGTCACATCCGTGATGCGGCGCAGCACTGTGTAGGGTCCAAAGTAGCGGCTCAGGAGCTTCTCCGACAGGCCGGGGCGACGTACCGGGGTCCATAACCACACTTTGTCGTCGGGGTGGTACTCGACGCGGCGATGTCGTTGGTTGTAGCGTTCTGCATCCGTTGGCTGCTGCCGGCGGATGTGCATACGGGCCAGTTGGCGGGCTTCCTCTGCGTGCCGGGTAAATTCCTCGGCGTCTGGCGTGCGCGCCTGGTCGTCAGGGGTGCACTTCAGGGGTGCACTTCAGGGGTGCACGCCTAGCATCGTTTGTACATCACGCCCGTAGGCGAGGCGAAACGGCGTAAATCAAGTCGTTTCCTGAATCGCCGTGTTGTAGGCAAACGTCACATATGGGAGGATCTCGTCCCAAGTCTTGTGCTGCACGTCGACGTACATTGCGAGCATGTCCGCTAAGGTTTTTTTGAGGCGCTCCGTGAGCCCGTTTGACTGCGGGTGGTATGCAGTAGTCTTGCGATGGTTCGTGTGACTCATCTGGAACACCTCGTGCATGAGCTGCGCTGTAAACGCGGTGCCCCTATCGGTGATGACGGAGGATAGGGCGCCATGTCGTAAAACAATGTGGTGTATGAAGAAGTGCGCGATTTCAGAGGATCTTCTGCGCGGCACCGCCTGGGTTTCCGCATAGCGTGGGAAATAATCAGTCGCAACTATAAACCATTTATTGCCAGAAGACGACACAGGGAATGGGCCCAGAAGATCAATGCCGACTTGGTCAGAAGGTGTGCGAGGTGGCGCAATTAGTTGGAGCAAAGCTGCGGGCTTGAGTGGTGGTGACTTACGAAGCTGGCACTCACGACAACCTCTGACGTAGCGGTGGATGGTCTTTGCAAGTTTAGGCCAATAATAACCCTGATGCACTCAAGCGAGCGTGCGTGCAAATCCCAAGTGGCCAGAGGTGGGCTCATCATGACGCGCCGAAAGGATGTCGTTGCGGAGGCCTGACGACACGAATAGGAGGTGGGCCGGTCACATTTGCGGGAGTTTTTCTTGAACAGTACGCCATTGCGAATGCAAAAAGAGGTCAAGTGGCGGGAAAAATATCGAGGTACGTTGGAAGCATGACCCTCCCGTTGATCCATGACAGACCGCAGGTCAGCGTCAGCACGCTGCTTTGCCACTAAGTCCGAACTGCTGATAACACCTAGGAAACGATTGTCATCCTCTGCGCTGTCATCAGCTTGCTCGACGGGTGCGCGTGAGAGCGTGTCGGCGTCTTCGTGTTTACGTCCGGGCTTATAGGCAATTGTGTAACCAAATTCTTGAAGGCGAAGGCTCCACCGTGCTAGGTGGCCTGATGGGTCCCGGAGATTGGTAACCCGGCACAGGGAATGGTGGTCGGTGACCACTTTAAAAGGATGACCATAGATATAAGGCCGAAATTTCATCGTGGTCCATACGACAGCGAGGCGCTCCTTTTCCGAGGTGGAGTAGTTGATTTCTGTGCGCGAGAGTGTGCGACTTGCATACGCGATCACACGTTCCACGCCTTCTTGATGTTGAGCGAGGACGGCACCAAGCCCGATGTTGCTAGCGTCGGTGTGTATCACGGTAGCAGCCTCCTCATCGAAGTGAGCCAGCACAGGGGTAGTGTGCAGCCGTTTGCGCAGCTCTGTGAAAGCACCTTGTTGCTCGGCAGTCCAGACGAACGGTGTATCGTCACGTGTTAAACGGGTGAGGGGTTCAGCGATCTTGGAGAAGTCGGCGATACAACGGCGGTAGTAGGCGCACAAACCCAAGAACCGCTTGAGCGTTTTCTTTGTAGGAGGAGGGGGAAACTTGGCTACGGCGGCAGTTTTCTCGGGATCGGGTCGTATGCCGTCGGCGCTCACAACATGGCCGAGATACTTGAGCTCTTTGTAGCCAAAGTGGCATTTGTCGGGTTTAAGTGTCAAGTCGGCCAACCGCAGGGCATCCAACACGGCCCCCAGGCGTTCAAGGTGCTGGTCGAAGGTTTTTGAGAACACCACCACGTCATCTAGGTAAACAAAACAAGTTTGCCATTTGAGGTCAGCCAGGACAGTATCCATCATGCGCTGAAACCTAGCTGGCGCAGAGCGAGGGCCGAAGGGCCCTATTCCTATAGGACGTCGGGTGTGATGAAAGCCGTTTTTTCGCGGTCACGTTCGTCAACCTCAATCTGCCAATATCCGGTCTTTAGGTCGATCGACGAAAAATACTTGGCGCGGCGAAGTCTGTCGAGCGAGTCGTCGATGCGGGGCAGCGGGGAGACGTCCTTTTTCATTATGGCGTTCAGCTCACTGTAATCCACGCAAAAGTGCAGTGTCCCATCCTTCTTAACAAGCACGAAGGGCGACGACCACGGGCTCTTAGAGGGCTGAATAATTTCGTCTGTAAGCATCTCCTTCACCTGCGTGTGGATAGCGTCGCGTTCCTTCGGGGAAATGCGGTACGGCTGCTGTCGTATGGGGCGAGCGTCATCGGAAGTGATGATCCGATGCTTCGTGATCGTCGCTTGCCGCACTTTCGAGGAGGATGCGAAGCAGGTTTTGTACTGGAGCCGTAGGGCGCGGAGGTCGCGCTGTTGAGTCGCTGAGAGCCCGGAGCTAATATCGATGTGGTCCAGGGATGTGTCCGGACGGTCAATTGCCTCGGACGCAAAGCACTCAGTAACATCGGCCAATTGGTCGGCCCACGCGACGGTAGTAGGTTGGGAAAGGTGAGGAGGTTCGCTCGTAAAATTAGTAATCAGGAGTTCCGCCCGACCATTACGGAGATGGACAACACTTCGGACCGCGCAAATGCCATGTGTCAGCAGCAAGGAAAGGTTGCCCTCGGCGACTGCAGGTCCATCACGTAGCCCATCATCGCATTCGACGCTTGCAAAAACACTGGAGCGCGGCGGGAATGGAAATACGAAGGGCGGAGCTACATTGCCGAACGTCGGAGGTGTCGTCGGCTTTCGCTGTCGAAAACGTAACGGTTCTGTGCCGCAGACCAATAACAGCACCATTCTCACGGAGAAAATCTACGCCCAAAATCAGGTCACGAGAACAGTCGCGGAGCACCAGGCAGCTAACTATGAACGTCGAGTCGCTGATCTGGACCCTAGCCGTGCACTGTCCAAGAGCGGAGTAATGATATGGCCCCCGCCGCCGGGATCTGCACGCCAGAGCAAGGAGTTGTAACTTTCTTTAGCAGCGCTGCCAATTTGCCACTGATAATTGAAAACTCCGCTTCTGTGTCCACCAACGCGCTAATGCTGTGACCATCGAGAAGCGCGTGTATGTCGAGGGAGAAGCGGCCCTTTAGTCCAGCTACTGTCGTCGACGCCGTCAAAGCTCTATCATCGGATGTCTGCGTCGTCTCCATCGTCAGGGGGTCTGTACAGCGTCGGTATCCATTGACCATGCCCCCGGAGGTCGCTGTCTTCAGTTTTCCCGGCGAGGGCTGTGCGAGCGGTCCGCCGTCGCTCGTGAGGAGTTCTGCGCATTCTGTGAACACGATGGACGGCGAGATGACGGTGATCGGAACTGGCGGCGCGCAATGGACCACTGAGGTTGCTTGGTCGGGTACTCTTCAATCTCACGGGTCCGTTGGCCAAACCGGGGCCTTGGCCCATCGGAGGAAAAACCCTGCAGGCCAAGCTCTCGATATGGGCACCGGCGGAACAGATGACCGGGCTCCTCACACTGGAAGCACAAACGCCGACGGTCAGGGCCACGCCAGACGTCCGCTCTGCGCAGGGATTCTCGATCACTCGGGATGCGGTGCTGCCCTGGCTGCACGGAGGGTAGCAGGACGTCGTGATGGATGGGGAAAACTGCTGCTGAATTTGGGGCAGGGCGTCGCAGAGCTTCAGCGTATGTCGGGCGGCTGTAGTCTGTCTTGGTAGGCTTTAGTTCGGCGTGTAGTAACGGAGTCCTGATAGCTTGCTGCGCCTCTTTGCAGATAACGCATAAGGGAGCTGGCCGCTGGCTGCGACGTACCACAAATCTTCTCTAGCTCCTCACGGACAACAGCGCGGATCATGTCGCGGAGAAAGTCGGTATTGCTGTTGAAAACCTGGAGGGACTCCGTAACAGAAGCAGCAAGGACTGGCCGGCCGTACGCGGTGGAACGCTGCCGGAGGACCTGCTCCATCGTGACTGCCTCCCCTAGAAACTCGGCAACAGTGCTGGGGGGGGGGGGGGGGGAGGCTGCGAACGAGGCCAGCGAAAAGCTGTTCTTTAACTCCGCGCATTAGGTGGCGCAGCTTTTTGGCTTTCGACATGGCTGGGTCAGCCCGTCGGAAGAGCCGTGTCGTGTCTTCGACGTACATGGTAACCGTTTCGTTGGGCATTGGCATACGGGACTGCAAAGCTCGTTCAGCTCACTTCCGACGATCAGCGCTGACATACCTGGCGAGCAGTTGACGTCGAAACTCAGGCCATGATGAAAGAGCGTCCTCACGGTTTTCGTACCACGTTCGAGCACCGTCTTCCGAGCGGAAAAAAATGTTCCTCCGCTTGGCGGCGTCATCCCATTGGTTAAATGCGGCGACGCGTTCAAACTGGAGGAGCCAATCTTCTACGTCCTCCAGTTGAGTCCCGTGAAAGGACTTTGGTAGCCGTGGGTTCTGGAGGGTGTAGTACGCGGCGCCTTGCATAATCGGTTGAGCGGTAGGCGCCAAGAGAAAGTCGAATGGCCTGAGCACAGGAGGCAGTCGGCCAGGCGGCGAGGTTGCCTTCAATAGCCCAAGCTCAGACACAGTCCAAGATTTCGGCTGCTGACTTGGTGCACAGGTGTGTCAACAGGGAGAGGTCTAGGGTCGTCGGTGTTCGAAAGGGTGTGCGACATATTCCAGAGCGATTTACCCAGCGCACTCCACCCAAAAATGTCACGAATGGGTTGCAGAATCAAAAGGCTAGGCACTGGCCGCAAGGAATCAAGCAGTGTCGTTGTTGTTGTTGTTGACCTTACACAATGGCACATACCCACAAAGGGGATTGGCCATAACCAGGCGGTGACTATTTAAATGACCACTTGCATGTGGCAAGCATGGGATGACCTACCAAAATTTGGATTGCACAGTTTTCGTAGCCTAGGTGGTTGCAGGAGGTTAGGGGGGTCATACAAACTAAAATTTAGGCAAAGAAGGGGTAGGTATTACTATAAGTGGTTGTAAAAACCGAAATACAGAAGCTGATAATGGGATGGGCAGGACGGAAGCTCATGAAGGTAGACGTTTTGATTCTAGTAGATAATTTTGTACGGCAGAGCAAACATTCCCATTGGTATGGCCAAGCATAGAAGCGCCAAGAGACAGAACAACCGCCGAAGACATGCGCAAACTGAGATTCTGTATTGGAACTTCTAATAGTCGCCTCCTAATCGATGAGTAGCGACGGCAAAAAAGAAGAAAGTGCTCTGTTGTTTCCGGCTCCGCACAATACGGACACAATGGGGAGATCGCCAGACCAGGCCTGTATAAGTAAAAATTTAGTTGCGGCACTCGGCAACGAAGCCTCGTGAAGGAAACTTCAAGATTGCGCGATCGCCAGACTGAGCTTCTCCATGGGAACAGTAGGTGCTGGAAGTCGTCCAAGGAAGTAAGCGCTGATGCGCCCAATTCGTTCATTACAGTGTACCGTCGAAAGCGTGCCGCCGTGATGTAAGCAGTTTTTGGAAGCGGGTCAACAATCGGTCCACTCAGGGCTGCCTTCGCTAAAGCATCAGTTGATTCATTTAATAGAAGACCCCTGTGCCCAGGAACCCAAAGAAATCGAATTGATGTGATGTGTGGAGGGATCAGGAATTTTAGAATCCGAAAGAGCTGCGATTCAGTGGACGCCGAGAGGGAAGTGCATAAAGATAACGAGTCTGTAAATATTATTACTGCTGATAAAAAAATTGGTACCTTGCGCAGTGCGAAAACCACTGCTAGAAACTCAGCCAGATAGATAGGAGTGAAATCTTGGAGACGGAGAGAAAAAGACCAGTCAAGGGACTGGGAGTAAATACCTACACCTGCCTTTTCTGCACACACCGAGCCATCAGTCGCAATTGCAACATGTGAGCTGAAGGTCGACAAATAATCCTGCAACATACCATTTAACCATGAGAAAGGCAGTAATTTTGCATTACGTGGATAAATGTCATCGTAGATGATAGACACATTTGCAGGGATGGACCGCACAGGAACAATTTCAGGTATTCTCACGTTGAGTGGGCCCAGCAAAGATTCAACGAAACAGATTTGGGGAGTTTGAAGGCGAGACCATCCGACACCCAAAACTCCGCTCGCTGCCCTAGGAAGATCAACTCGGATGCATGCTGCTCCGAGTCGCAAAAGTTTAAAAACTTTTGTGCTGTCAAAAGGCGAAACCTTGCAGTAAGAGACGGCACCCGCGCTTCCAGATAGAAAACATTGTTTGCCACGTATTTAGGGAGACCCAAACACAGGCGCAGAGCTTCTCGCTCTAAGAGCAGAAGTGGGCGCAGTTTGTATGCAGCTGCTCCAGAAAACAAAACGCAACCGAATTCCAAGATTGGCCGGATATACATTTTATAAATCAGCAGCAGAGCATGTCTGCGCATACCGCAGCGAGGGCTACTCATCCTTCGCAGAAGGCCTACCGCCCGAATCCCTTTCGCAGCAACATGATCTATATGTGGCCGCCAAGAGAGAGAGGAGTCATAAGTTACCCCGAGATACTTTAGGGAACATACCTGAGGAATGACACGATGACGATAAGACAATGAAATGTGTACCTGTTGAGTAACCGGAAAAGGTAGCAAAGCGCACTTGTTTACATTAAGACTTAAGTGTAATTCAGATAACCATCGGTCAAGGGAATTTAAATATAACTGTAAAACCATATACACAGAATGTAAATCACTCGAAGCAGCAAAGAAAGCTATATCGTCTGCATACACGTACGTAGTCACGTCAGGGGAAGTCGGAATCGAACTGAGTAAGAGGTTGAATAGAACAGGGGAGAGAACTGCACCTTGAGGCACACCTCTAGATTGACGGAATTTCCTTGTAGAAACTCCGCGTTGACAACAATAAAATTCTCTGTCAGCCAGGAAAGCTGACACCCATTCCACAAAATAACTTGGCAAGCCCAGAGCACGTAGTCTGTACATCAGAGGCCCATGTTCGACACTGTCATATGCTTTCGAGATGTCTAGAGTTACCAGCGCAGCATACTGTCGACGCCGGCGCGCTAGTCGGACACGGCTTTCGAGGTCAGTATGCGCACACCATATAGAGCACCCAGGCTTGAAACCAACCTGACAGGGGTTAAGTAGTCCCTTTTCAGTAATAATGGGCATGATTCGTCCATACAGCACGCGTTCAACCAATTTCACCAGATTCGATGTCAATGAAATTGGTCGAATGTTGTCTAAGAAAAACCCTTCGCCTGGCTTTTTAAGCACCGGGATAATTTTGGAAACACGCCATACATCCGGGATCCATGGGGTTCTAATAGAGTAATTTACCAGCTCCAATATAGCATTGGGGTATTCGTCGAACAGTATTTTAATCATCGCAGAGGTGACACGGTCAGGACCAGGAGCTGCAGAAGGTAACCGATTTATCACCTGGGAGAGCTCAGAAACCGAGACATTAAGGAAATCATCATAGTGATTCCCAAACAGTTGTGGGCGAGAGAGAGCAGCCGAAAAACGGTGTTCCAAGCCTTTGCCAATTTCTTCTAATGACCTGGCAAGCTCTGCTGGAGTCAGCACATTAGAGGAAATGTTGTTAGGCGGTGGCAGCCTGTTCCTTGACCTCAGAAAGCGCAACAAGGCTTGTATATTATTAGATTTTGATAGATGGTCATATTTCTCTTCATCATATTTTTCTTTTGGCCTAGCGACTGTGCGCTTGAAGGTAGCTGCAAGAAACTTATAATCGATCCAATTCCGGGGACATTGATTATGAATAAGTTTCTTCCAGGCTGCCTTGCGCCGCCTATAATCCTTTGAACATTCTGCATTCCACCAAGGGCTCTGAGAAGTGCCTATGCTATCACACACTGTAAACTCTGATTGCCTCCGTACCCGATCTAAAATAGAGCATAAGCCTAACACCCTGCTCTCCTGAGACAACTTCGCCAGAGAGTGTAGTTCTGAACTGAGTGAACTTTTGAACTTGTTGTAATCGACTAGGATGCAACTGAATCCGCCGATAGAAGTCATCGGACACACAATGTCAAAAGTGAGTGGGAAATGGTCACTGTTTGTTGCAGAGTCGACCGGAGTCCAGGAGGAAACTGCTACCCCTGGGGTTGAAAACGATAAATCCAATGCTGATCGGGAGTGCCCACGGAGAAAGGTCGGAAAACCCGAGTTATGACAGTTTAGGTTATTCACACAAGCCCAATCCCATAAACGCAAACCGCACTGGTCTGTTCGATAACCCCAAGTCAAGTGATGCGAATTGAAATCCCCAACAAGCAACACATGTGATCTGCTGACAGAGAGTAAGGAATGTAATGGCCGTGTGTCATGAACCCCATATGGAAAACTTACATTTGCGACAGCAATGGGATGGAAACCAGGAACTAAAAGATCCACTGCCTGAATTTCGCAATGAGCGTCCACCCGCTGAAACACCAATCGTGCCTTGTGACAGAATCTGGATGAAACCAGCAGAAGCAAACCGCCCCCCCTTGATGGGCGGTCCATTCTAAAAATTCGATAATGTTCCATTTGAAATGAAAACTCTTTCGACAACCAGGTTTTTTGAAGCGCAATGACATGAGGAGAAAATCGATTTGAAAGAGTTACTAAATCAGTGAAAGCTGATTGAATGGAACGGCAGTTCCACTGCAGCACTCCAAGAGACCCTATTCTGCCGAGAGATCTGCAGCAGCAACTGCCTTTTCCAAAATGCTGTGGTGACCAGTTTTTCCTGAATTACTCTTTTTTGTTTTGGATTGAGGGGAGCTAGACGGACCAGCAACGGCCAAAGGAGACCGGCTACGTTTCTGAGCTCGAGCATCGAGCTCCATCAGCTCAACACACCCATCAATTGCTCCGGTCGTGACTTCAGGTACATGAGTTGGAGCCGTGCGCTCTTTTTGCGGCTGCATTGAAACAAGAGAAGGCGTCTCCGCACTGAATTCAGTAGGTACTGCAGGATCCACGGATGACTTCAACGCAGCATTGGAGGTCATTATTGAAGAGGTCATTTGCGCCACCATGACTTGCGATATGCACTCTGTTACTGAATTCACTAGCCGATCCATGACCTTGGCCATTGCCTTTTCAACCGCTGTAGCAATCGCATCTGACAGGCTTGAATCCACGACCGCAGTCGTCTGCCGTGCTGCCACACTTGAGTACCCGTACGTCCTTTCCTTAACAATAGCCATAGCCTCGCGCCTTGAGCACCGGCGCTTTTCTAACTCTTCCAGCACTCAGTGTAACAGTCTAACACTCAGTGTAACAGCTAGCCTTTCTCCTGAAGATATCGGTCGCCGGTGGTTAAGAGGACGCAAAATTTCGTCATGAACGAGCTCCAGCAGGCGGACAAAAGATGCCTTGGTCATCCTGCACGGACATACAAGCTGTACTGAAACTCTAGCGTACTGCTTTGCAGTGGTAATCATTACACACTGCCTGTGTTGCTCCAATTTTCGTCCGATCATATAGTCGTCTCGATTAAGAGAGAAGAGCGCTACAGCGCCGTAACTTTGGTACCGGAGCACCATGCATATCGCAAAAAAAAAGATAATTTTGAATAAAATTGCTTTCGACACACGCCACGGGTACGGAGAAAGTCAGTGCTGAAATGTCGCTACACATCACTTTGGCGCGAAACCCAATACATCAAGTAAATATAACAAATAGAGCTTATAGAGAACGCCACTTCTTGCATCACTACTGTATTGCGGGAACACTGTAAAATTGTTATCTGAAATACTTGAAATGGTATTCCAGGTCCACTCGTCGGAGCTCTTGTACCAGGTGGTGGTACTCGTCGAGGTCTGGTCTCTTGTCGAAGATTTTTGTTACATACATATACAGTTCTACGTTTTCGACGCAGGGGATGCACTAGCAGTGCTAGCGCAAGTTTCTTTTTCCGGCATTCCGCGAGAACAAATTTGCGCGCACTACAAGGCTCGAGGTGACGAAATTTGCGCGGTAGCACCAGCGAAGACGTCCTCGGCTTGCCGCGGTGCGCGCCAAACAAAAAAAAACACAACCTGCTCCAACTGCGCGTCTTCTGCGCACGCGCTCCGGCACCGGCGCGTCAGGTGCATCATAGTCAAGACGCAGTGGTTTCCCGTCGCGTCCGTCGTAGCCGGCGTAACGTAACCGCCATCGCCGGCTGCCGCCTGGCGCTCCGAATACGTCGGACTATATATACGTAACCGCCGTCGCCGGCTGCCGACTGGCGCACCGAATACGTCGGACTATATCTACGCCTTAAATATCAATGTCCACGCGGTTAAAGGGTCGACCAGGGCAAGGTAACGGCTGCAGAGGAGCGGCGGCGGGGCGGGGCGGTTTCTTGCGACGTTGGAAGCGGTGCAGGACCGACTGTACTGACGTATGTAGCGGCACATACCTCGCCAGTAATATCGCAGACGAAGGCGAGCATATGTTTCCATTACATGGGCGCGGCCGCATTGTGCACCGGCGTGGAAAGAGGCGCAGATGACAGCACGGAGGTGTCGAGGGATCACCAACAGCCACTTTCGCCCGTCGGAGAGGTAGTTACGGCGGTATAGGAGGCCATCACGAACGGCGAAATGGTCGGCTTGGCGGCGAAAGGTCCGGGACGAAGAATGCGGCGGGGGATTGTTCAGGAAGATGAGCAGCGAGGTGATCAAAGGATCGTTCACTTGTTCGGAGAGCATATCAGGAACGTCGAACGACGAGAAATCGTAGGCACAGACGAGGGTAGAGGGCGAATCGGACGGGAGCGGGGAACCAGAAAGGGCGTCGGCGTCCGAGTGCTTCCGGCAGAGCGATAAATGACGTGAATATCAAACTCCTGGAGACGTAAAGCCCAGCGGGCGAGTCAGCCAAATGGGTCTTTGAGGGAGGATAGCCAGCAGAGGGCGTGATGGTCTGTGACTACATAGAAGGGCTGTCCGTAAATGTAAGGTCGGAACATGGAAATCGCCCAAATGATGGCGAGACACTTTTTTCTTTGATAGAATAGTTCGATTACGCCTTGGTGAGGGCGCGGCTTACGTAACCAACAATGTATTCTGGATACCCAGACTTTCGCTGGGCAAGAACGGCGCCCAAGCCCACACCGCTCGCGTCAGTGTGAAGTTCTGTCGGACAGGCGGGATCAAAATGGCGAAGGATTGGGGGGGTGGGAGGGGAACCAGCAGGCGACGTTAAGTGCTGAACGCGGTATCGCGGGCTGGGGACCAAGAGGAGAGGGTCGGGCTGCCAGCTTGAAGTTGTGTTAAAGGGGCGAAGATACAGGTGAAATTCGCGGATGAAGCGGCGAAAATATGAGCATAAGCCTATAAAACTGCGAAGTACTTTTAACGTGGTCGATTTGGGGTAGTCAGCGACGGCGCAAAGTTTGGCAGGGTCAAGAAGTACGCCGACCTTAGAGATGACATGACCTTATATTGTCAGCTGCATAGCACCGAAGTAACATTTTTTCAAGTTGAGCTGGAGCCCGGCGTCAGTAGGGCTCGTGAGTATGCGATGAAGGCCATGAAATGACAATGTCAACAAGGCAACATAGACAAGCTTCCCATTTAAGGCCGCTGAGAATATTGTTACGGGGATGTTACGGCGGTAAGTCTATATTGGCGGCTGCTCTGAGATGGCCAGCACTCAGCTCAGAACCGAGCGCCCAGCTACCAACTGTCAACGTCGTCGTCGTTCAGTGCACCGCCACTTCTTCGTTCATGATTCGTCCACTTGTAACACTATTCCTCTCGGCTGAAGGCAACGTCCCGGTGCGTGTTAGGCGTGCGATGTCGATGGTGGGTGATAGGGCTTGAGGCGAGCTACATGAACGACTGCGGACTTCCGTGGAGCGGACGTCGAATTTGGGTGCAGCGGCGTGATTTCATACGTTACGTCGGTCACTGCCCGTAATACACGATAAGGACCTGTGTAGCGCGGCAGAAGTTTTTCACATAACCCCACACGACGGGATGGGAGCCACAGCAAGACGAGAGATCCGGCAGGGTATCGCACATCACGGTGCAGGCCATCGTAGCGGTGTTTTTGAGCCTCTTGGGAGGCGGAGCGCTTGTGTCGAGCAACCTGGCGGGCGGCGTCTGCTCGGGCGATAGCGTCACGCGCATATGTAGTGACAGGGCCAGCTGTGGGCAGCAGAGTGTCGAAGGGCAGTAAGGGGTCTCGTCCAAAGAGAAGATAGAAGGGCGAGTAACCAGCGGTATCATGGCGCGAAGAGTTGTAGGCGAAGGTGACAAAAGGCAAGCTTATGTCCCAGTCCCCGTGGTCGTCGGATACGTACATGGCGAGCATGTCTGTCAGCGTGCGGTTGAGACGCTCCGTAAGGCCGTTCGTCTGAGGATGATAAGCAGTGGTGAACTTGTGACGAACGGAGCACGAACGAAGGATTTCTTCAACAACTCGGGAAAAGAAGCAGCGGCCACGGTCGGTAAGGAGTTGACGGGGAGCGCCATGGTGTAATATGACGTCGTGCAGAAGGAAGTCAGCGACGTCAGTGGCGCAGCTGGTAGGAATGGCGCGATTGATCACGTACCGCGTGGCATAATAGGTGGCGACGGCAATCCACTTGTTCCCCGAGGAGGACTCCGGGAAGGGCCCAAGTAAATCTAGCCCAACACGAGAAAACGGGTCGGTCGGGATGGGGATAGGCTGCAGGTGTCCAGACGGCAGGACAGCGGGCTTCTTTCGGCGCTGACAGACGTCGCAAGCGGCGACGTAGCGTTGGACGGAGCGGTACAGACCAGGCCAAAAGAAACGCCGGCGCACGCGGTCGTACGTACGGGAGACACCAAGATGACCAGCCGTACGTGCGTCATGCAGTTGTTCGAGGATAGTGGACCGTAGGTGGCGGGGAAAAACGAGCAAGTGCTCAGCGCCATCAGGTCGCATGTTGCGGCGGTACAGCGTGTTCCCGTCCAGCAAAAACCGGGCCAGAGAAGTGTCGCGGCGGTCGGTGCTGAGGCGGTCGATGAGAGAGGTGAGGGTGGGAACCAAGCGCTGTTCGTCGGCAATGTGGGAGAGGTCGGAGATGGAGAGGACACAGGCATCCGACTCACAGTCTGTAGAAGGAGGATCGACGGGATAGCGGGACAGGCAGTCTGCATCTTGATGGAGGCGACCGGAGTTGTGAACCGGAATCATGAACGACCGGAATCATGACCGGAATCATGCGACCGGAATCATGAACGAAGAAGTGGCGGTGCGCTGACGGAGGGGCCGGGTCGGTAGTCATCTCGCCGGTTCGGCCCGTCGTCTCGTCGGCTCGTCGGGTCGTCGGCATGTCGGCTCGAACCCGCGACCTCCACCAAAAGATGTTACGGGGATGTTACGGCGGTAAGTCTATAATGGCGGCTGCTCTGAGATGGCCAGCACTCAGCTCAGAACCGAGCGCCCAGCTACCAACTGTCAACGTCGTCGTCGTTCAGCGCACCGCCACTTCTTCGTTCATGATTCGTCCACTTGTAACACTATTACCCATCATTGTTTCGAATTTTGCTGGAGCATTGCAGAGGCTGAATGGCATCACGTTGAATTCATACAAGCCGTCTGGGGTGACGAAAGCTGTTTTTGGCCGGTCACAGGCAGCCATCGGCACTTGTCAGTAGCCGGAGCGTAAGTCGAGAGATTAAAAATAATCCGCTCTCTGCAAGCAATTCAGTGCGTCGTCGATTCGGGGAAGAGGATAAACATCCTTGCGTGTGATCTTGTTTGAGACGGCGGTAGTCCACACAGAACCTGACTGAGCCATGTTTTTTCATCACCAGGACAACTGGAGAGGCTCAAGGGCTTTGAGAGGGCTGTATAAGGCCGTGCTGAAGCATGACGTCAACAATGTCACGGATGACAAGGCGCTCACTCGGCGAGACGCGGTATGGTCGATGGCGCAAGGGGGCATGCGTATCAGTGTCAATTGCGTGAGAGACGGCCAATGCGCGCCACAAGGAGGGCTGGGAAACGCCGAAAGATATGCGGAAGCGGTGGAGATGTTCCAAGAGCTGGTCACGGTAAGCGGACGGAAGGTCGGGAGCGGCGGTACGATTAAAGACGTTGGAGGGAAGGGGATTGGGCACAGTCGCACAACAGGCTAAAGCAGTAACTGGGGGACAGGCACGGGTATCGGAGAACTCGGAAGCAAGAGCAGGGTCCACTTCTTCAAAAGAGCCCAGGCATTCTTCGCGAAGAAGAGACGACGGGCAAGAAAATGGGTTGGTGACATAGATGGCGCAGGAGTTGTCGGAAATCGTGAGAACGGCGAAAGGAAGCATAAAGAGGTGATGGCGCATGGCGGCTGCGGTGGGTGTGAAAAGAACGGGGCTGCTGAGGGAAGAGTGAGGTCGGAGCGGAACGAGGGCAGAAGAGAAGGGAGGTATGTCGGTATCGGCAGCTACAAGAAGCTTAGCGGAGCGCACAGGTAGGTCACACAATGAAACATTACACACGGTTGAAAGCTCGAGTTCAGCACGGGCACAACCAATCACTGCGCGGTGGGTCGAGAGGAAGTCGAAGCCGAGGATGACATCGTGAGAGCAGGCGCTCAGCACAACAAACTCGATGGTATAGGCGGCGGCGTTGGTAGAAACGCGGACCATGCAGGCTGCGATGGGATGGATGCGCTGAGAGCTGGCCGTACGTAGTAAAAAGTGAGACAGCGGCGTTGTCACCTTACGAAGGGCGGCGAAGTGTGTGGCGAAGGGCGCACACTAGTAACTGACACGGCATCACCCGTGTCGACGAGCGCGAGAACGGGGATGCCTTCAACAGACACCTGAATTGCGTTAGCTGGAGGACAAGGAAGACTTGACGAGTTCGCAAAACACGCAGTTCTTGCCTCCGGAACTGCCGCATTTTGTTTTCTTGTGGGAGGGGGTCCGGGCGGCAGAGCATCGGAGAAATGGAACGTCGGCGAGTAGGTTACACGGGGTGAAGCGTAGATGAGCCAGAAGAGACACTAGGTATGGGCGGCTCGGAGTCGTAGCGGGGCATGCGCACGGCATTCCCAGAACGAGGGGATCGCTGACGGCAAAGGCGTGCGACATGGTCCGGAAGGCCGCAAGAGTAGCATATTGGCCGATTGTCATCGGTACGTCGAGGGTTCGTAGGGTGTCGGCAGGGTCGACGATACGGGGCAGGCGGCGGTGGAGCATAAAACGCAGGGCTGCTACGGTAAGCGGCAAAGGTAGGCGAGCGCCGCGTACTGGCGACTGCCTCACCCTCAGCATAGGTGAGCGGTGCTGCCACATGGAAAGGTGGGGGCTTGGATGGTAGAACTGCAGTGACCTCCTGAGTAGCACGTCGGAAAGTGGGCGCGAGGGATGGCGCCATGCCGTGAGCAGGGTGGATGAGGTCGGGGTCGGGAACGTGATGCAGCAGAGAAAGCCGGCGGGAGACTTCGCAGACGAAGGCTTTGACGTGCTGCATGAACAGGGGCTGCTCAGTAGACGAGCCAAGCCAGCAAGACCCTCTGCAGGCGCGCCGCACTGTCGCGTAGATGCGCGTTGCTTTCGTAGTTCGTTGTAGTTAGATGACGGTAGCGACAGAGTTGGGGTTCTTCGTCAGGAGCATGTGAAAAGCGTCATCGGCGATCCCTTTAAGGATGTGATTGAGTTAACCAGTTTCGGTCATGGCCGGGTTGACACGCTTGCACAAGTCAATCATATCTTCGATATAACTAGTGAATATCTCGGCAGACAGCTGTGCTCGAGCACGAAGACGTTGCTCGGCGCGAAGTATCCGGACGGCGGGGCGGCCTAAAACGTCAACGAAGCTCGTCTTAAAGGAGGACCAGGTAGGAAGATGAGCCTCATGATTGCGAAATCATAGGTTGGCAACGTCTGTGAGGTAGAAGAGGACGTTGCTCAGTTTAACGGAATCGTTCCACCGATTGTAAGTTCTGACGCGTTCGTGGGAGGCAAGCCAATCGTCGACATCCTGGCCGTCGGTGCCACTAAATGAAGAAGGGCCACGCTGGCGCTGCACCCCAGAACAGAGGATGGTGGTAGGAATGGGCTGCGATGGTTCGCTCGGACCTTCCGGCATAATGGCGGGGATGAGAAGCGTTCCGCTTCGAAGTTCCAGGGTGAGGACCGGGACGGGAACCGAGGCGCCTCCACCAAGTGTAAAGGTGTTTATTCTAAGCGCAGGCCGGTTGGCGTTGGTCGAACGGCGATACGTCGGACACACTTACAGGAGTCGTCGTTGTTGTTGTTGTTAGCCTTTCAAAAGATGGCACATACCAACACTGGGGGATCAGCCAAGAATCGGGTGGCTATTCACCTGAGCGCAGTTAACAAAAAGGAAAAGCACGTGGGAGCGCAACACCGGTGAATTTTTCGTCATGAACAAAAAAGGGATCAGTGTTTTTATTTTAAAATTTTAAGAATAATATTAAAGAGAGGGATTAAATTTTAATGATTTAGTCAAAATGGAATAATTGATAGAAAAAAAGGTTGGAACACTTAGCAAGGCTGTCGGTGAGATTCTATCAGGAAATTTTGAACAGCGGTGCAAACAGATCTGTGGCTGAACCCAAACGTGGTGGCGCCAAATGATAGCAAGAGCAGGCTGCTCAAACTAAGGCCAAGATGCTGCAAGGGCTCCTCCAGCAACCTTTTTCTCAGTGAGTTGAATCGGCGATAATACAGCCAAAAATGTTCAATAGATTCTGGCTCACGGCAAAATGCACAAAGGGGAGAGATCGCCAAACCCAACTTGTGTAAATAGAAATTTAGAGGGGGGATGCGGCAGCGCAGCCTCGTCAGTGATACTTCAAGCTGCCGAGAGCAACAAATTTTCCTGTTCCAATAATATTTAAGGTGCTCATAATCCACCGATGTTAAAAGTGATGTGTCTTGCGTGCTTAAAAACGCACGTCGCCGAAATCTAGATGCTGTAATGTAGGCTGTAGCCGGGATGATTGGCAACACGGGGCCGCTGAGGGAAGCCTTTGCGAGATTATCAGCAATCTCATTTACTGTCACACTGCTGTGGCCGGGAACCCATACTAAATGAACAAGGCTCAAATGCGGAGGAAGTAGGGATAAGAAAGTTGATAAAATGGGACCGTCAACCTGTGCAGCGAGGGACGAACACAAAGATAAAGAATCAGTAATTACTGCTACTGCTGTAATAGAGGGGCCTAGCTTGCGTAGAGCAAGTACAACTGCTAGAAACACTGCTTAAAAAATAGGGGTGAAATCTGGAAGGCGCAGAGAAAAGGACCAGCCTAAATGCGAGCAAAATATTCCCACACCTGCTTTTTCATTGCATTGCGATGCATCAGTGGCTATTGCTATATCTGTAGGTAGGGTCCTCAGATGATCTTCTAGAAGACCATTTAGAATACTCGGTGGCAAAAGTTTTGCATTTTTTGGGAACATGTCGTCGAAAACAATGTGTATAGTGGGCCCATTCCGAAGCGCAGGAAGGATATCATAAATGTTTACATCTAAAGGCTGAAGTAATCTTTGCACAAACACTACCTGAGGGGAATTGAAACGAGACCAGGGGACACCAAAAAAGGAGGTCGGCTGAGAACAGAAAATGCTTTGGGAACGGTGGAAATGGGATTCATAGATCCTGAGGTAAGTTTGCACAGTTAAAAATTGAAGTCGTGATAAGAGAGACGGAATGCGGGCTTCAAGGTACAGCACATTGATAGCCACAAATTTTGGAAGGCCAAGGCACATGCGAAGTGCTTCCCTCTCTAAAAGGACGAGAGGGCGAAGTTTATATGTAGCCGAGCCTGAAAACAACACTGACCCAAATTCTAAAATTGGCCTGACATACATTATGTAGATCATTATTAGCGCATCTCTGCGCATGCCGTACCGGTGATGACATAATCTCCGTAACATGCCCACGGCACGAGCCCCTTTCGCCGGGACATGTTCAATGTGAGGTCGCCAGGTGAGTTTGTTGTCATAAATGACCCCTAGGTATTTTAGGGATTGAACCTGGGTATTATTTTTAACTGGCAAGTGAGAGAGACCACTACAGGAGTGAATAGAGGGAAAACAAGAGTAGTGCACTTGCCAACATTTAACTTCAGGTGTAATGCGCTCAACCAGTGCTCAAGTGTATTCAAATATGACTGCAACATACCATACAGAGAATGTATATCCGGCGCAGCAGCAAAAAACGCAATGTCGTCCGCATAGACGTAAGTGCGTACATGGCGGTGGAGAGGAATTGAGCTTAACAGAATATTAAAGAGCACAGGAGAAAGAACAGCTCCTTGCGGTACACCTCGCGTTTGTCTATACCTCTCTGAATGAACACCATTATGGACGCAAAAGAATTCCCTGTTATGAAGAAATGCAGATATCCATGCAACTATATAATCTGGAAATTGAAGAGACTGTAGCCTATGTATCAGGATGGAGTGTTCTACACTGTCGTAAGCTTTGGCGACATCTAACGTAACCAAAGCCGCGACCAGGCGTTGACGACGAGCAAGGAGAATTCTGCTCTCAAGATCAGCATGTACATTCCATATCGAACACCGTGGCCGGAAACCGAGTTGGCACGGGCTGAGTATACTTTTGCTGTCCACAATGGCTGACACCCGAATTAGTAACAACCTTTCTATCAACTTTACCACGTTTGATGTTAAAGAAATTGGCCTAATATTTTCCAATTCATAGCCTCCACCCTGATTTTTAAGTAAAGGGATCACCTTGGACAGCTTCCACTCAGAAGGTATCCAAGCGTGTTTGAGAGAGTAGTTTATTAGGTGCAATAAGGAGTTGGGAGACTCTTCAAATAGAATCTTGAGCATCTTTGTGGTAACACCATCAGGGCCAGGAGCAGCAGCTGGCAATCTCTGGACAACTTGTGAAAGCTCTGATAGATTTACTTGTGAGGCATTATCATTTGGTACGACTGGTGCAAACAACAATGGTCGCATAGGTAGTAAAGACGAGAACCGCTTTTGCAGGCCTGTGGCTATTAATTCAACCGCCTGGATAGCTTCTACAGGTGACATAACTAATGACTGACAATTTTGAGAGGGCATGAGCTGTTTCCTAGACCGTAGAAAACCGAATAGTGCACGTCGGTTGCCCGCCTTTGAATGATAATCGAAGTGTTCTGAGTCATATTTTTCCTTAGCGCGAGAAACTGTGCGTTTAAAGGTGGCTGCAATAAATTTATAATCACTCCAGTTATTCGGACATTGGTTATGAAGAAGCTTTTTCCATGCTGCCTTCCTCCGCCTGTAATCTCTTGTACAGTCCGCATTCCACCAGTTAGAAGAATTCCCTTTTGTTGGCCTCACCAGGAACTCCGACTTTTTACGGCTTTCCTCAATAGCCAGACATATGCTTGCTGACTGGTGGACCTCGGCGATGTTAGACACTGGAGCAAGGGCAGAGCGCAACGCCGTCTGAAATCTGTCATAATTTACATGTGACCGCAACTGAGAAGACGCCGGAGTAACATGACATATGATATCAAAATGAATAAGTATATGATCACTTGAAGTGCCGCTATCAACTGTCGACCAATTCGTTACGCCAATTCCAGGACTAATGAACGTGAGATCTAAAACAGATTGAGTGTGTGAGCGAAGATAAGTGGCCGATCCTGAATTTAAGCACATCAGGTTGTGATCAGAAACCCAGTCCCAAAGGCGCTTGCCGCATGAATTAGTCCTAGAACCCCAAGACACATGGTGAGAATTGAAGTCCCCAGCCACGAGAACTGGGTTTTTACAGTTTACGAGTAAAAAATCCAGAGGTCTAACATCCTGGACTCCATTGGGGAAATAACAATTTGCTATTGAAAATGGAGAGCACCCAGGAAGTACAAAGTCTATTGCCAAAATCTCACAGTCAGGAGACATTTGTTGTAAAGATACCACAGCCCTGTGGCATAATTTTGAAGAGAGTAAAGTTAGTAAACCCCCGCCTCATCGCTGCGGTGTTTCAACTCCTGCCGGTCGGTCCCATTACGGTATGTTTAAATACCAATTAACCTGTACATTAAGAATGTTGACACTAAATGGGGAAAGCGAACTAGAAAATTGACAAGCAAATATATCCTCAGCAGCCGGGGGCAAATCGGCAATTATTAGTAAAGAAAAAGGTTAAAGAGACAGAACTCTGTGGAAACAGGGATGCTGACGAAACCGGTTCTGGGAACATGCAGGATCTTTAATCAGGAAATTGCCAAAGAAAATATTTATAATAATTGTAGGGGAAGCTCTTTGTTGTTTGAGGCCAGGATGGGAGTTTTGCGGACTAAGACACAGTCAGGTATCACGAGATAGACATGTTGTGCGGTGCCTGTGAAGAGGAGGAGGAAACGGTTGAACACATGATACTTATCTGTAAAGGGCTTCACCCTGCAATGGAAAGCAGCGGGGCTGATTTATTCAAAGCATTGGGGCTTGAGGACAGTGAAGGAAAAGTAGATTTTAAGCGTGTAGAAGTAACCAAGGGAAGGTTACCTGATTGGTGGCTAAAACCAAGACAACAAGTCATTAACAAGTCATGGGTAGGTGGCTTGAAAAAGCGGTGAGAGTTATCACTCACAGGTGCTTGGTGCGAAAATAACGCTAACACAAAAAAATGCTTATTGCAGTGACAAGGTAATACACAATTCCGCAATACACTCTATAAGTGCCGGCAGTCCTTGGAATTGTTCCATTTACTCTGGTAAGTTCCATGCTGCGCAGTGGCACAGTCACACTCGCTCTCGCGATCATCCGTTAAGCGCGCATGTTCGCTGTGGGCTTCACAGCTTTGGACTTCAGGGGAAAGGGGGTGGGGACCAAGTCGACTGTTCCTTTGTGGAGCACGAACGCGTGTACGTACATGCTACACTTGTTCACGCACGTGCGCGCACACAATTTGATGGTTCCTGTTAGCATGATGTCACGAAATGTTGTCGCGATTCCTGCGTCCAGCTTGCTTTCCTGCGTGCTTTTTCCACGCACTCACACTCGCACGTGTGACACTCAAGACACGAACATATCGCACTCAACGACCGCACACACGTCGCTTAATAGTAGACTTTCTTTTCACTGGTAGTTTTGGCATTTTCACATCATACTACTCTGGTGGAGCTGGCAACAGTGTTACTGTGCGGCTTTTTCGTGTGTCGTCAAGGGCGGCTAAGTGCACAGCGACGCTGTTGGATGTCCGGTTGGTCGCATAGTCCTGTTATTCTGCGCAGTCGCGGGTTGAGTACACAATTCTTGTTGTTCGTGATATCCTTACATGACGGAAAGCAGATGCAAAGAGAAAGACATTACAGATGGCGATGGCATGATTTAATGGCGAGAGCAGCCACCCCACCACCGCCCGCAGCTTCTGAGCTTCTGTCCTTGATCAATTTCTCCTTATTCTTGTCTGTGCCTGCTTCTGCTCGAAAGTGATTGGGCGCGGGACGAAGGCTTAATGTTTAACTTCTCTCCAGGCCATGTGCTTTCCCTTTGGTAGGCCTCTCTTACACAGGAACAGCTCCCAGTTGATCTATTTTTCCGTAGTGGCAGCATTCCTGTCGTTTTATGCCTTCCGATGGAGGTGCGATCCGGTTGAACGACCAGGAGGCAGTAAAGGCGGCCCTTCAAACTACATCGACGCACTACATGCGTGTTACTGACGTGCGGCAGTTCGGAAGGGGTGGTAGCTTGTGCGGGTCGCCGGACAAGGATTGTGTGGAAGACCTGTTGAAGTGCCCCTACTTCGCCAACCACCCGGTGAGCGCATCCATTACGCCTCAAGGGCTTAGACCGAGGGGTCGACTCTCGATTGAGACCTTTGGAAACGCTTGAGAACCTCTCGCCTGCAGGAGTGGTTGCTGTGCATCGATGCAGCATAATGGTCGACAGATTAAAATTCCTACGGACTCCGTCATAGACACATTTGTAGGAATATTTTGCCCGTCAGAGATAAAGCTGCGGTCATTGGTCTTTCGAGTACATGGGTTTAACTCTCGGCTCCTTCAGTGTCAAAACTGCTGAAGATTTCGCCACAGCGTCAAAGCCTGCAAATCGGGCTTACGTTTCTGTGCATGTGGTGAAAGTCATGGTAAGAAGGAATGCCCTGAAAAGCAAGAGAAATGTTATTTGTGTGGTGCTGCCCACTCTGCTAACTCGCCTGACTGTCCTGCAAGAGCTCAAGAAGTTCAGGTTCTCGAGCTTATGAACAAAGGCAGATGCAAGTGCAGAGAAGCTTTTGCTGCAGTCAAAGAGAGAGCACCAGGATAGTATAGCGCGGCCGCAAAACTCCCACCCATACCGGACGCCAATTGGTCTCAGGCAATCGCAGCGGCAGTTGAGAAAGCTATGACAAATGCAATGGAACGCAATATGAAAAGCACATTCACGTGCATTACTCAGGTCATATCTACCCAGATGAACAATCTGCTGTTGGGGCCCAAAGCTCCGCTCTTGCCTTCTTTGGCTTCAGAAGCTACCCCTTCTTCTGTGGTCATCAATTGCGCTCCTGATGGCCAAAGTCCATGTGAGGGACATACGACGGCAGAAGTCTCTCTCCCTAACAGAGTTATGGACGTATCCTCTGTGGACTGTATTGATATGGTATCGAATATCCGCGCCAAGAAACGAAGTGGGTCTCCTTTAAATATTGCACGACCATCTTTACCCCAGTCGAAATCAAAGAAAAATGACGCTAGTCAAAGTCCCAAGAACAGGGTTCTAGAAAAGGCAGTGGCCGCTGCGGCACTCCCGCCAAAACTTTGTTGTTAAGTGTTCTCCAGGGGAATTGCCGTTTTATATTCTCAGCTTCAACAGATTTCAAATGTCTATGCAATCAGCTTATACCGAATTTAGTTGCGTTACAGGAAACATGCCAAACGGCTGATTTCAATTATCATCTGAAACATTACCGTTCGTTTTGGCTTGACCAGTCATCACTTGGGGGGAGGGTTGTTAGCTCTAATTTTTCAAAGTTTTGACACAGGGCATGCATTTCTTTTCAATATGCGGACAATCAGTGTGAAATCTTTGCGGTTGATCCCAGTATCCCAGATCAACAGCCCTTTACGGTTGAATATTTGCCATCAGGTGTGCATGACACTCGGTCCCTTGATTCACTCATGTCTAGTAAGTGTTTTCAGCTTTTATTCTTTGGAGACTTCAATTCGCACCATGTGACATGGGGGTGTAAAGCAGATAGCTTCGGCTCTAAAGGTTTTGGCTGGGTTTATGAGAGCAACATTGTCTGCACCAATTCCGGATTACGTACATTCGTACGTGGTAAATGCGGTTCTGCTTTAGAAATAACTTTTTCCTCCAGAGGAGTCTCTGTTACGCCTTGGAGGCCTGTTGACTCTGTTACAAACAGTGATCATCTACCGATTATTTTCAAGCTTGCGTGTAAATTAACTCTTTCCGAACCACAACAGCACTCGTTCATAAATTACAGTCACTTTAAAGACACGCTAAGATCAGCTCTCACTATCACCTCAGAACCATGCGCTGAAACAAGTGCTGAATGCACGGCCACACATCTATGCTCAGTGTTGGAAAGTGCAAGGCAAAAGTCTGCATTTTCTTTTCAAGTGAAGCAAGGGTGCATTCGCCAATAATTGTTAGAATTCTGACTGCACTCGTGCATATAGACGACGGAAAGCAGCCAGGAAGAAGCTTCTCATAGATCATTGCCCCAAAAATTGGTTGGATTATAAGTACATTGCGGCAACATTTAAGTGCAACTGTCTCCCGAGCAAAGGAGCAGTAGAATACAAGTGATTGGGATTTCCTTTCACAATCAGGTAATAGGCAAGCTTCGTTTAATTTTGCGAGGAGTAGAAAAGTGATACCGCCGGCGGTCAACATTAAATCCCTCCTTCATTCCCCAGCTGACATCGCCAAGGTAAAGACTTAGAGGGCATTGCGCGTGGCCAAGAGCTTCGCTCTTCACCTGCTCTACCTTATCCAGCTATATTCACATTCACATGAAAATATTTTATAGAGGTCTCTATGCCTGAGCTATCGCAGATTGTTCTGCGCGTATCCCCAGCGGCTCCTGGCCCCGACAAGCTCATTTCATCTATCATCAAAATTTTGTTTCACTAATCTCCTGAAGACCTATTGGCACTAGTTAGCCATTACATTAAAAGCCCTTGGATGCCCGATGAGTGGCCCCTGGCTGAAATAGTTCCAGAGCTTAAAAACCAAGTGCAAGGTTTTACTTAAGACAACATACGCCTTGTTTCATTAACATCGAGCGTAGTGAAATTTTTGGAAATGGTCATTCTCAGCCGTGTCATGTGTTTCATTTCTGCGAATTATCTCTTGAATCAGTGTCAAATTGGTTTCAGGCTGGGCTGTTCGGTTTCGTGTGCTCGTACTGACCTCTAGAGTCGTATTAAATTAGCTTGCAAAAGTAAACTGTTTGCCACGCTTGTCGCTTTGGAAGTCAGTAAAGCCTACGACAGCGTTGAGCACTCGACGCTGCTACACAGATTACAGGTACTTACTTTCCCAAACTATATTGTAGCCTGGACCTCTGATTTGTTGAAAAATAGAGAATTGTGTTGCTTCCAAAATAATGCTTCCTATAGGAGATTCTGACGGACAAGAGGTGTACCGCAAGGGTCAGTTCTCTCGCCTGTTGTTTTTAGCAATTCCCTAAGCACAATCTCATGCAGTCATAATGTGAAAACTTATGTGCACGCCGATGATATCACATTTTTTACCTCAGCAAGTGAAAAATCATACTCTTTATCAAATCGCAGAATTACCTCAATGTTCTTGACAGCTGGTTAGGAAGAATTCATCTGTCCCTCAATGTGAAGAAATGCGCACTGTTAATCTTTCTGGTTTCTCAACACGTAATTGTCTGCCTGGTCTATAGAAATCACATAATACCTCAAGCTCAGATTATGATGTACCTCAGTGTACTATAAAATGTACGTCCGCCCATTTCGGAGTTATGCTCTATTTTATTCTCAGGAGCAACGGCCTATCAACTTCGCCCTCTTGTGCCCTTGGAACATGTGGCGCTGCACCTCTGTCTAGGGCACCAAAATATGCCGCCAATGCTGGTCGGCACCGCGAGGCGCGAATCCCATCTTTATCAGCTAGGTTTCTACTGTTAATAGTTCAATCATTTTTAAGATGGTGTGACTCAGTCCTTCACGCCTGCAGTAAATATTTCTTAGTCAACCTGCAGTCTGCGCTTGGTCTCGTTTGCATATTCCGCAGATGTGTTTCCTGCAGTCTCTCCTTGATGCTTTAAACATTAATTTCACAGATGTCCGCCAAAGTATAATACCTCTCCTTCTGTTCAGAATGCAATCGATGACATTTCCCGAATGCAAAGCTGCAGCCCTTTCCTCTCCTTCGCGGTTTAAGGACAACCATAGGTCCTTTATCTCTGATATTATTGCTACCGATGCATCGCACGATCTCGAAAAGGCAAGTGTGGGCATTTTATCACCTTCACTGGGCTGCTTCTTTTCTCTTCGTCTTCCTGACTTCACTCCAGTTTATCTGGCGGAATTATTAGCAGTAATCTTAGACTTACGTAATTCAGAAACTACCATTTCCGTACTCACGGTTGTGATGGACTCTATTTGCTCTTCATTATCCCCACCCACTTAGTCTCGGGAATTACGCGTCTTTAAGTTCCTGATCCTGCTCCATCTAGGTAAATTCGGTAAGGTTGCTTTGAGTACCAAGGCACATGGGCTTTCACTTAAATGAGGTTGCAGATTCCTTAGCAAGGGCGTCTCTCTGCGGCCAATTATTGCTGTCCTGCCAAAATGTGCATATACAGCTGCGATGAGGTTTCGTAACTACAGAATATTACAGGAATTTTCTGCCTCGGCTCTTACATCATCTCCCAAATTTCAGCATCTTCTGCATCCTTGGAGTAGCAAAGACTGGTGCTCGCGCAGACTAGATGTCTCTTCCACGCGTTTGTGTCACGGGGTTCCTGTGCTAAATTTCTATTTTCAAAGATCTGGCCTGGCGATTTGCCCACTGTGCCCGTTTTGTGCCAAACCTGAGAAAATAGATCACTTCCTGCTATTCTGTCACCGCTTCTCTTTATTGAGGTGGCACCTATTAAAATTTCGTCTCACCAGTTGGGTCTACCTGTGTCCTCTGCGGTTATTCTTTCCACTGGCGCTTGTTTGCTTGGACGAAGCAACAGGAGAGTGCAATCTGGTGTGCAAACTTTCCTTCAAGAAACGCAGCAACCCCCATTTTGGGTTTTCTTTCTTTTTCTCTCTTGCCGCTCTCAGTCAGCACGAAATGGAAACATTGCATGCGTTGTATCCGAACAGGCACATAAAGCCATTGTACCGTCTTCGACCTCCCGGTTGACAGGACCGCTGTTGTTGTGTCATCCAATATGTCAGCCTGCATCCTATTACTACTCCTTTACCCCTTATAAACGCTCCTGTTTCTAGCATTTGACCGCCTGTGTCTTGGTCACTCTTCCGTAGTGGGTACGGGGTATCTTTATTTGAGGCCAACCAATACACTAACGGCTGCGGGCCTAGTGCAAGTGCACCATGCCGCGCCAGTACCCCCTTCGTCTTCTTCTAATTCATGAAAATATCAAACCGTACAGTTGGCATGATGTTTACTCGCAAGGAATGTTTGAGGGGAGAAGTTGGTTTAGCGGTAACTGGCATATCTGCAGCAGCCCTTACCTTCTTTGCTGGTTTTGCTTGGGCTGGAGGCACTAGAACATTGACTAGCCTGGTGTCCCTTGGGACAAACCAGTAGCTGCTTGTTGTTGCACCTCGATAGCCTGCAGAGCATCTGTGTTCACCTAGTTAGGCCAGGAACTGGTTCTAGCATCCGTGTTGCTCGGCAACGAGGTTCTAGTCGCAGCCGGCAGCGATCAGTGAAGGATACGGTGCGGCATCTGTCGTCTCACTCTGTGCAGGTCGTAGCGACAACTCGGATTCATTACCATGTCCATAATACCATGTACACGGACCGTAGTTAAAACTCAAAATCTTGCAGAGCGCACAGGAGTCGTGACGGACAGCGACACACGTCGTCTCGCTGGCGTGTTTATTGAGAACGTAGAGAATTATCTGGCTATCAGTCACGCGCCAGCAAGAATTACCTACTTGACAGCAGGAAGAAGAAGACCGGCATGATGGCTAAGCGACGGTCTATCGCTCCGCTCACCGCTGCAGCCGACCGTGAGGCCGACTTGCAACGCAGGCCCACTGCCGTCTTTGAGGCCAACTTGCAGCACAGGCCCTCTGCGACCGCATACGGGGCCGACTTGCAACGCAGGCCCACTGCCGTCTTTGAGGCCAACTTGCAGCACAGACCTTCTGCGACCGCATACGGGGCCGACTTGCAGCGCAGGCCCACTGCCGTCTCTGATGCCAATTTGCAGCACAGACCTTCTGCGACCGCATACGGGGCCGACTTGCAACGCAGGCCCACTGCCGTCTTTGAGGCAAACTTACAGCACAGGCCCTCTGCAACCGCATACGGGGCCGAGTTTCAACGCAGGCCCACTGCGATCGCCTTGGACACCAACTTTCAACGCAGGCCGACAGCGATCGCCTTTGGGGGCGAGATTCAACGAAGGCCTACCGCGGTGGGGCTCGTCGTACCTCCGGTAGAAGTGCCGCTGGCTAAGGTCTACGAAGAGGACGAGGAAGAATTGCAAGAGCTATTTCGGCCCCAGCCTGCCCGACAGGTTTGTCTTCCTGTCTTACGTTTGTCCATAGGCGCCATTTGAGTCCTTACTTAACCCTGCCTAGTGCAGAAAAGAGCGCATGTAGCAACAAACGGTTAACGTCTTATCTAGCTGTCCACGGGACGCTTTCCGCCGCATACCGTGCGCAGCTCTTCGTACTGTTCATGTGAACGCCCCGTACTTGCATGCAGCCCTTGGCTGTTACCTCCCACAAACTTCGTTGTTGTTCGGTCAGACGACCCGCCGCAAGACGCCACCAAACCCTTAAAAATAGGTATAAGGGAAGGCTCGGGTGGTCTTGATTGTGGGTGGGCACCTAGGCTGGACCGTCCCGTGAAGATAGGAATGAAGGTAGGAATGAAAGGGGCATACATTAAAAACAGAATATCTAACGCAGTATTGGTAAGCGTTCAATTTTTCATTACCTTCGTTCGATCTCATAAACAATCTTTACCTAAAAGGCTTGTCTCTGTAATACTAGTTGAATTGACGGAACAAAAGTTCCAAACCTTACGCAAAAATCTGTGGAGGGTTTTCTGCATAATGCAGAGCAGCACTCACGCATACGATCTGTTTTGTGCCGCCAAGCTAACCTGCTCACAGCTGTCAATAATTCGAGTCTTGCTTTTGATCTAGCGTTACCATGACTCAGGGCATGGGTGAAGCTGAGCTATTTTCTGCGTTTCTTCTGGTCAAATGTTTTCCACTATCACTTGAATTCTCTCCAACGCCTAAAAAATACCACCACTGGCCAGTATATACCTTATGAAAGTGGGGAAGAAGGTGGGTTCACTCTTCATAAGAAGACAAAAAATTGGAGGGGACACTCAAGCTCAGCCTTGAGGGTATGACGCGATAGCGTAATGGGTTAGGGGTTCCCCTACCTAGACCAACTTGCTACGGTTTTTTATTTATTAATCCTTCCGGGATTTTTCGCTCACGGCCAACGCCTTCGACACCGCGTGAACCTGATGTTGCTGATGCTATGTACGGCGAAACGGACGCGAGGAGCGCCAAACCGGGTAGAAGCGCTGCCATGCGCCTTGCCGAAACGCACGGGACACAGGTTGCAGTCGTAGTTCGTCGGCACATCGTTCTCGACAACCCCGATACCACGAACGCCAGCATAGCTTCCACGCCGAACGAACGGGCAGCAAGCCGCAAGATTCGTGGTGAACGCGCCTTAGATGTGCGCCGCGCTGTTCGCCGCTCACCGCGTGATATCTGCGTGCCCGCACAGCCCCACTGCGCCCGAACGAGACGAGCGGCAGGCGCTAGGAGGCGCTGCCATCGCGAGCTATCTGTTGGGGCAGTAGCGTACATTGTGAGGAGGAGGAAGTAGTTTTAGTGGGCGCCGCCTGATGGCGCTACGTGCGCTCCAAGCGAAGATGAAAAGTAGTGGCAACGTACTTTGCTACTCGCTTAAATGCGACTTCTGTATTTTCCATGCTCATAATTACTAATATATACCAGAGTATATGGCTATAAAGCACCCTTCTAAGATTACACCGTATTCACTAGACGCGCCTTTGTTCATTCCAAACCATCGAGCTGGCGTGGCGGATGTAAACTGTCAAAACAGGCAATAAGGACGAAAAAAAAGAAGAGGTGGCGTGGCGGAGTGGCTAGCATGCTTGTCTCGCACTCCGGAAGCCCTGGTTCGATTCACTAACTCGACCAATTTGGCAATTTCCAAATTGGATTTATTTATTAATGCTTCTGGGATTGGCCGCCGTGGTGGCTGAGTGGTTATGGCGCTTGGCTGCTGGCCCGAAAGACGCGGGTTCGATCCCGGCCGCGGAGGTCGAATTTCGATGGAGGCAAAATTCCAGAGTCCCGTGTACTGTGCGATGTCAGTGCACGTTAAAGAACACCAGGTGGTCGAAATTTCTGGAGCCCTTTACTACGGCGTCTCTCATAGCTGAGTCACTTTGGGACGTTAAACCCCCATAATTGAAATCGAATCGCTTCTGGTATTTTTTGCTCACGGCGAACGCCGCCGATGACGACACCGGCTTTTCTGCGAAACAGGGGCTTTAACGTTATCGCCTTAAAAAGCGAAAACAGATAAGGCGATCACACAAAAATGTTCGCGTTGCAGAAGCGTTCAGTGTGCCAAACAGGGCACACGCACATCTGGCCATGCGGTTGCGTCCATGTTCTTTCACATGGTTTTCAGAACGCCAGGTACTGTAGAGAAAATGGGAAGCCCCACAGATACAGAAGGCCGCCTGGATTCTTTAGGAAAAACCTAAGTCTGTAATTTTTTACGACAGAGCAATGTTCTTCTCGCGCATTATTTCTGAGTACGGTGACTTCACCTGAATTAGGAACCTTGTGTAAGATTGATGGGATCAATGCAACTGTATCCGTTAGCATTAGACATTGCGACAGTCATGACATGACACGACGGATACCGTTCTGCACATGCCAGACCACCTCAAAGAGTGAAGAACTGACGACCGCCGAGCGCCGAATGGTTGCTTCCCATGTCTGCCATCAGCTGCCGCGCTCTGTCTTCTGCCTTCTCCCAGCAGTTTCCGCACAGCTGACTTCGAATCGAATTGGCTGTTTGGGAAAGGAAATTATGCAGTATCTGCCTCACATATCGGCAGAAGAAATGAAGAAAGAGGTGCCATAGTGGAGGGCTCCGGAATAATTTCGACCACCTGGGGATCATTAACGAGTAGTGACATCGCACAGCATACGGGCGCCTTTGCGTTTCGCCTCCATCGAAACACAGCGCCGCGGTAGGGTTCGAAATCGGGTACCCTGGATAACTAACCGAGCGCCCTAATCCGGAATACCCGGGCTCGAACTCGACCACGGCGGCTGTGTTCCACTGATCCCATTCCAGCGGTCCTACTTTCCACCGCTCCCTCCTCCGCTAGTTGAGCCTATGTAAGTGGAGGTTAATGATCCTCAGGTGGCTGAATTTATTCCGCTGTCTCCACTATGCCATCTCTTTATTCTTTATCTGCCGCCTTCCTCCTACCTTCTCTCAAGGTGCGGTTGAGGTGTCCACCGAGAAGACAATTACTGTGGCATTTCCTTTCCTCAAAACAAATTTTCAAATTTTTTCTGCGTCCAGGGCTCAGAAACCGGCGCCGCTGAGGAGAAATAGCTGCTGCGGGGGTACTAGAGATACGCATTAAAAGAAGCTAGCGAAGCAGCCGCTAAATGTGTGGTATAGTTTTAGGCATAATGAAACATGGCAGGGCTTGCTGTGTAAGCTGGTAACATTTTCTTTTGGAGCCACACATGTTAATGCCCCGTTTTGCAAATATCGCTGAAGTTGGATTTGAGGAAAAGTTCCGTGCACTGCTTAGTGGGAACGTCCGCGCTCAGGACGCAGCACGGAAGCACGACGCGCGAGTTATGAGGTGGTTCGCGTGAACCACAATGATAGTATTGCCATGCGTATTATTCACTTACTGAACGTAATCCTCAACCAGCGGGGTGCCCATCGACACAAAAGAGGAAGAGGCTCGGAGGAAATCGCTCGTGAGTCCACACGAAACCGCTTGACCTGTCTCTGGAGCCTGCTCCTGTGGTCCTGGTCCTCCAGTGTCCCTTCGACCCGCGTCGTCTGAACGACCCGTGACATTCTGGTGGAGGTGTCATCTTATGCACCGTCATGCCCTTCCTCCCGCTTCGCAGAGTCCCATTCCCAGCCCGGGCCGCCACCCCTCTGCTGAGGAGGCCGAGATACGTGCCAGCCGGCGAATTCAAGGACTCGGCACCGAATCCGGCCTCTTGCCGCACCCAGCTTACCACAAGGTCCGTGCCGGCACTGTACATGGCTCGGTCTACCGTGAGCCAAGGCCATCAGACAGATTCTTCGCCCATGCCTGCCGTGGTATACTTCCTTGTCCAACCTCGGTCAGCTGTCCCGTTCCGTGGCGAAGCCTCCGAACACATCGACGATTAGCTTCAACACTATTAACGCGTAGCCCGACACAACGGCTGGACTGTGGATCGCTGCCTCCAGAACTTGTATTTCTCTTTTGAGGGCACTTCCCGTCATTGGTTCGAGAACCACGAGCTCACTCTTACATCGTGGGATACCTGCAGGACAGAGCTGCAAAGCGCTTTCGCTAACCAGCATCGCTGCCAACGCGCAGAGGATCTCCTGCATACCAGCTACCAGGACCCCGATGAAACCATCACTAGTTTCGTCGAAGACGTGTTGCGGCTTAGTGCCCGAGCCACTGAGGAAAAGAAGGTGCGCATTCTTATGCGACATTTTCGGCGGTATCATTCGAGATCCTCCCACAACCGTGGCCGGGATTATCTGCGAGGCTTCTAACATCGAGCGCGCCCTGTCATCCAAAGCAGATCATTATCTTCGGCTTGCTGGAGTTTCTAATAGTTTCTTCGGCTTGCTGGAGTCTTTCCGCTGACCACCCGGCAGCTTACCCCGTCGATGCCATGCACCTACGCGAAGTCATCCGCGAAGTTGTTAGGGAGGAACTTTGGAAGTGTCTGCAACCCCCCTGATTTCCCATCTTCGTACCTCTTCACAGAGGTCGTCCGAGAAGAAGTGCAACGTGCACTTTATCCTCTCTGCTCCATCACCCCTCCTGCACAGCCCACCGTGACGTATACGCCTCCGTTGTCCGCCGCTCGTCGCTGCCAACGGTCCACCACCCGTTCCCCCTTTCACAGCCACTACCGCATCCTGCGCCTGCCGACACACCTCGTTTCTAACAGCGTGGACTAAGCAAGGCTGACGGGCGGAGCACCGCCAATGACCGTCCGTTGTTTCCACTGCGGGGAGGCCGGTAACGTCTATCGCCGCTGCCCTTATCCGGAGCTTGATGTTCGGGGATTCCGGCGAGATGCGCCCTGCCTCACGTACTGCGAGCAGGCTCGTGAAGTTGAGGAATTTCTGCGCCATTCCCCACCACCTGAGCGGCCTTTTCGTCGTGCGTTTCGCTCGCTGCCGCCTCGCAAGCTCGATTCCCCTCTTCGCGACCGCCGCGGGAGCCTTTCTCCTCGTCGGGAAAACTAAGCCCGGTGACGCCTGGAGGTGGCGTTGCCGACCACGCATCTGTTAAAGAGCATACACGTACGACGTCCCGTTCAAGCTCACCTACAGACAACCTATCCGCCGATACTATAGCCGCCTCTGCTCGCCCGGTGTACAATAATCTTCACGTACTTATGGACGGCCACGCCACGACGGCCTTCTTCGGCACCGGCGCCGACTACTCCGTTGTGAGTGGGGAGCTGTCCCGCCGCCTTCGCAAGGTCCTCACGCAGTGGGATGGCCCACAAATCTGAACCGCCGGAGGCCACCTCGTCACCCCAGTCGGCCGCTGCACTTCTCATGTTGAGATTAACGGTCTCACGTGCCCCGCTAACTTCGTCGTCTTATTCGAGAAATATTATTCTCGGTATGGATTTTCTGAGCGAGTTCGGCGCTGTTATCGGCCTCGCCGACTGCCGCCTCACCCTTCGTCGACCTCGCCTTGACCCTCCGAGCGGTGAACCGACGTTCTTCGAGGCGCACACCTTAGCGGACCACGTGACTTTGCCGCCTTACTCGAGCCTGTTTCTGCTTGTCGAGTCCGCACCGGTTGCCTCTGCCAAAGTTCTTCTTGAAGGCAGTGTGCAGCTGCTTCTTGACAGGGGTGTGTGTGTTGCTAGAAATGTCACGCGGCTTAACTCTGGCAGCGCCCAAGTCCTCGTCACCAATTTTTGCAGCGCGCCGCAGCACCTCACCAAGCAGTAATCGGCCTCATCGAGCGCCTCAGCGCCCCTGTCAATTCTGAGACGTTGTCTGCGGCTCCTTCCTGTCCGCCCCCTCTCCAGCATCTGGTGTCTCCTTTAGTGTCAGCATTACACCGCAACTCTCTGCTGAGGAGAGAGACGAGTCCTCGCTCTGCTGGGTGAGTTCCACGACTGCTTTTCTACGTCAGCAGGGATTCGCCAGACGTCAATAACAAAGCACAGTATAGTTACCGACGACGCTTTCCATCCTGTTCGTCAGTCATCTTATCGTGTTTCGTTAAAAGAACGTGAAACTATACAGAATCAAGTGCGCGAAATATTGCCCGATGACATTATCCAACCATCTCACAGCCCTTGGGCTGCTCCGCTGGTGCTGGTGAAGAAAAAAGACGACACCCTTCACTTTTGTGTTGACTACCCGCGCCTCAACGGAGTCACGAAGAAGGACGTATACCACTTCCGCGCATCGATGACGCGCATGATCGCCTGCGCCGTGCCCGTTACTTTTCATCCACCGACCTTAAAACTGGGTATTGGCAGATAGAAGTCGATGAGTGCGACAGAGAGAAGACGCCTTTCATCTTTCATCCCCTTGGATGGACTGTATAAGTTCAAGGTGATGCCCTTCGGACTCTACTGCTCCAGCGACCTTCCAGCGTGTTATGGACACCGTGCTCACCGGCCTAAAATTGCAAACATGCCTTATCTAGCTTGATGATGTCATTTTTTCAAACACGGTGTATGAACATCTTGCTCGCCTAAAAGCGGTCCTGCTCGCTATCAGAAACGCCAGCCTCACTCTCAAGCCTACGAAGTGCCAGTTCGCAAAGAACGAGCTGAAATTTCTGGGTCACGTCGCCAGTCACGAAGGCGTCCGCCCTAATTCCATTAAAGCAGTCGCCGTCACTCTCTTCCCCAACCCGTCGGACAAGAACGCCGTGCGGCGGTTCCTGGGCCTCGGCGCTTACCACAGACGCTTTGTTCCCGACTTTTCGGATATCGCCGCGCCGCCTACTCGCCTCACGAAGAAGTCCGTCCCATTCCAGTGGTCTGATGAAGAGCAGCTTGCATTTGACCATCTAAAACGGCACCTTCAGGCTTCCCCTATACTAGGCCATTTTGATCAGGACGCCGGGACTGAGGTACACACACACGCTAGTAACACGGGCCTCGGGGCCGTCCTGATCCAGCACCAGAACGGCGCCGAACGTGTCATCGCATACGCCAGTCATGTTTGTTTTGTCGAAGGCGGAAACCAATTACTGGACCGCCCAAAAAGAATAATGCCTCTCAGTAATTTTGGCGATCACAAAGTTGAGACTATGTATGGACGCCCATTCCAGGTGGTCACAGACCATCACTCTCTGTGTTAACTGACCGATCAAATAAACCCCCCAGGCGTAGTTGCGCGGTGGGCCCTTGAAATGCAAGAATTTGACTCTACGATCGTCTATAAGTCTGGTCGCAGACACACACTGATGCTGACTGCCCGTCCCGCGCTCCCGTCGAATCCGCGCCAATTGATACGGACAACGAATATGACATTTAAATTTCCTAGGGTATCTAAGTACCGTAGATATGGCGGCGCGGCAGGGCTCGACCCTGAACTTCGCGACGTGATCTCAGATTTGGAGAGTCAAGGCGGCGTAGTTCCACGTCCTTTTGTACGCGTAGTACCTAATTTGTGCCTTCGAGACAACGTTCTTTATAAACGGAACTTTGCACTGAGCCCGAGGTCATGGCTTTTAGTTGTGCCCACTGATCTACGCGACGAAATTTCAGAACAGTCTCATGATGACCCCTCCTCGTGACATTTAGGATCAGTCGAACGCTCGCGCGAAATACAACTCGACAAGACCGTTCGCCATTACACCAGGATCTGCCGCGAGTGTCAATGGCGCAAGACTACACCCGTGAATCCTGCGGGACTCCTTCACCCGATCATGCCACCACTCAGTCCGTTGCAGCAGACCGGTATGGACCTACTGGCACCTTTTTGCTAAGTCGCAATCGAGGAACCGGTGGATCACTGTTGCGACGGACTACCTCACGCGGTATGCCGAATCACGCGCTGTGCCATCATCAACGGCTCGGGATGTGGCAATGTTTTTTGTTGAGTCAGTCATTCTTCGACCCAAGGTCCTTATCACTGATCATGGTGCCGCATTTATGTCCCAACTTCTGTAGCAGATACTGAGCATAAGCCACACCGCCTACCGCAAAACTACCGCATGCCACCCGCAAACAAACGTGCTCACCGAGCGCCTTAACAAGATCTTGGCTTACATGCTCTCTATGTATGCCTACGTGGAGCACCGAACCTGGGACTAAGTGTTACCGCACGTAACTTTTGCGTACAACACCGCGGTTTAAGAAAATACCGGATTTTCACCATTTCGAGTGGTGCATGGCCGGTAAGTGCTCGACGCTATGCTGCACCACAAGCCAGACGTCTACACTCACGCCGATGCTCAACTCGTCGCCCAACTCGCGGAAGAAGCCCGGCAGTTGGCACGCCTTCACATCCAATCTCGCGAGCAAGTCGATGCTCGCCGATAAAATCAAGGCCACCGTGATGTTCAGTTCAATCCTGGTAACCGAGTGTGGGTGCGGAAGCCAAATTCGACGCCGTGGTCTTAGAAGCGGCAGAAACAATATTTTGGCCCGTACGAAGTGATTCGTCGTATAGGCGTGTTAAATAACGAAGTTCTGCCGATCGTAACGCAGGCGTCCCTCTGCCCGCCTGCCTCCGAAGTTGTTCACGTAGCACGCTTCAAAGCGTGCAGTCACAGCTCGGAGCACGTGCCCTAACTATTCGAGCTCTACAAATGTTTTTCAGCCTGAATTTTGCCTCCTTCGGGAATGGAGCAGTGTCATGTGTGTTATCCACTTACTCAATGTCATCATCAACCAGCGGGGTGCCGTTCGACGGAAAAGAGGAAGAGGCCCGGAGGAGATCGCTCGTGAGCCCGGCCGCGACCCCTGGTTAGGAAGAATTCATCTGTCCCTCAATGTGAAGAAATGCGCATTATTAGTATTTCCGGTTTCTGTTTCTGTAAATATCTGCCTGGTCTATAGAAATAACATAGTACCCCCAAGTTCAGACGGTGAAGTATCTCGGAGTAATGACTCTACTCTATCCTGGCGGCCACACATTGAGCAAGTTTCGGCAAAAGGGGTTCGGGCCATTGGCATCCTACGCAGGCTTTGTAGTGCTAGGTCAGGCATGAGAAGGCATACACTTCTGATGATTTATAAAATGTACGTCCGCCCAATATTGGAGTTCGGGTGTGTTTTATTTTCAGGAGCTCCTGCCTACAAACTTCAACCTCTTGTGCTGTTGGAGCGTGAGGCGTTGCGCCTTTGTCTGGGGCTTGCAAAATATGTCGCCAATGGTGTTCTGCACCTTGAGGCGCGGATCCCATCGTTATCAGCTACGTTTCGCCTTCTAACAGTTCAAACATTTTTAAAATTGTGCGACTCACCTCTTCATGCTTCCAGTATAATATTTCTTAGTCAACCTTCCGCCTTTTTAGTGCCGCCTGGTCTCGTTTCCTACTCCGCATATATGTTACGTGCAGTCACTCCTTGATCCCATAAATATTCATTATCAACAGATGTCTGCCAAATGTATAACAACTCATCATCTGCACAGATTGAATTCGATGACATTTTCCCATCGAATGCAAAGCTGCAGCCCTTCTCGCTTCTTCAGGGTCTGTTTGCAGGACCACCTAAGGTCCTTTCCCTTTCATGTTCTTATTGCTACCGATGCCTCGCAGGATCGCGAAAAGGCAGGTGTGGGAATTTTTTCGCTTTCACTGAATTGGTCTTTTTCCCTCCGTCTTCCTGACTTCACTCCAATTTTTCTGGCTGCATTATTAGCAGTAATATTAGCCTTACGAAAATCAGAAACTATCGTTTCCCAGGTCGTGGTTATGACAGACTTCCTGTCCATTTGCTCTTTATTATCCTCACCCACTGAGTCTCGGGCATTACGCCTCTTTAAGTTCCTGATTCCGCTCCATCTAAATTCGGTAAGGTTGCTTTAGGTATCAGGTCAGATGGGCTTTCACTTAAATGAGGTTGCAGATTCCTTAGCAAGAGCCTCTCTCTGCGGCCCAATTGTTGCTGTCCTGCCAACGTGTGCATATACAGCTGCGGTGGGGTTTCGCAGCTACACAATATTTCAGGAATTTGCTGCCTCGGCTCTTACATCATCTCCCGAATATCACCATCTTCTGCATACTTGGAGTAGCAAAGACTGGCGCTCGCGCAGACTAGAGGTCTCTTTCACGCGCTTGCGTTGCCGGGCTCCCCTTCTAAATTTCTACCTTCACAGATCTGGCCAGGCGGCTTCCCCATTGTGCCCTTTTTGTGCCGAACCTGAGACAATAGATCACTTCCTGCTGTTCTGCCGCCGCCTCTCTCATTTGAGGAAGTGTCTTTTGCAAATTCCATTTCATCAACTGGGCTTGCCTGTGTCATCTGCGGTTGTTCTTTCCATTAGCGCTTCTTTGCTTGGACGAAGCGACAGGAGTGTGCGCTCGGCTGTGCAAAATTTTCTTCAAGAAATGCAGAGACTCCCATTCTAATTCCTTTTTCCCGCTCTCAGTCAGTACGACATTGAAACACTACAGGCATTGTATACTATTATGCACATTAAGCCATTGTCCCGTCTTCGATCTCCAAGTTAACAGGACGCCTTTCCTTCCCTCTTCCAATCTATCAGACTACATACTATTGCCACTGCTTTTCCCGTCAAAACTTTCCTGTATCCAGCAATTAACCGCCTGTGTCTTGGCCACTCACCCGTAGCGGGTATGTGCCAGCTACGTCTGAAGCCTTCCTTCCTTCCTTCCTTCCTTCCTTCCTTCCTTCCTTCCTTCCTTCCTTCCTTCCTTCCTTTCTTTCTTTCCTTCTTTCTTTCTTTCTTTCTTCCTTCATTCCTTCCTTCCCTTGCCCTGTCTCTGGTGTCTGCTCCTGTGGTCCTGGTCCTCCGGTGTCCCTTTGACCCGCGTCGTCTGAACTACCCGTGACAATATACGATTACCACATGTGGGGCGGCGTTCTTGCGCTGACACTCGCACCAACCTTTGGATTTGCGCTTAGACACACCAAACTCCACGATAGACGGCAGTGGATGCAAACTAAACAGGAACCGTGAGTCCTGAAACGTATGTACAGAGAGAAGAATAAAGGACGATCGCGCTGTGAATAGTAGGTGGAAAAACGCTGAGGTGCAGCATGAAACTCTAGTAAGTGCCGCCAACGTGGACACAGGGCGCCGTAGTTTCTCACATTCAGCATTCCGTGGCTCCAAACTTGGCGCTGTAATTTGCGCTGCAGATGGCGGTCGTGGTAATAGGTTTTATGAAGAACTCTGGCGAAAAATTGAGCGGTCAACCGGGGGGAGAAGATGAAGCGAACTTTGGGAAACTTTCTGTCCGAACGTGATTGGAATAGAAAGTTGTGCGCTGATAAATATTCATGCTGAGTCTCACAGCGTGACAAAAAGTAAGGCAGAAGGGAAAAGCGCAGACACTGGACAATGAAGAACGACATGCGGGCGTGTCGAACCAACTATTCCACAGCACTGCCCTTCACAAAGTAATACGACAGATAGAACACGAACACGGCGCTGACCCGCAACAGAATTTTATTGCAGCCGCAATTTATAACATAAAATTGGAAGGGACGCTTAAACTCCGCCTTAACGGTATGAGGCGATAGCGTTGTGGGTTAGGCTTTGCACTGTGGGCAGATTGACACCTTTGAACGCATTTTTTTATTTTTTCAATTGTTTCAATTAATGTATAAATTACACACTATACAATTTTTTAATCAGCATAATGAAACATTGGCTTTTAGTTATAAGTATTTTGACACATTTGAGCCGTCTTTTTCCAATAATTATTCAATAAATTAGTTGCAACGATTTCATTAACTAGTCATCGCCTATCACACCAGTCATCAATCACTAGAACCACCCATTTTCATTATACGATTTTTTTTACGCAGCCCTCGGTTATATGTCGTTGGTTCGAATACCTGCCGCAAGTTAGGCTCTAACTAGTGAGCTTAAGCTGCACATAACGCTGAATAGCATGACGAACCGCCGCGGTGGTTCAGTGGTTATGGCGCTCGGTTGCTGGCCCGAAAGAGGTGGGCCGCAGCGGTCGAATTTCGATGGGGGCGAAATTCTAGAGGCCCGTGTGCTGTGCGATGTCAGTGCACGTTAAAGATCACCGGGTGGTCAAAATTTCCGGACCCTCCACTACGGCATCCCTCATAGCCTGAGACGCTTTGGGATGTTAAACCCCCATGAACCATGAACCAATAGTATGACACCATCCGGAACATTCTGCGGCAAACGGTTCGCATGATGCGATGTTTTTTACGCAACCCCCGATTATTTCCGACACGCGATGCGGACTACGCCGACGGCTTATCGACCGAACGCGCTGTATACGCTATCGTGTAATATAAAGAAAAGGGATGACGCATAAGAACGTTCCACGCAGTTGTTACTTGGCGGTGATCAAAGAGGAATCAGAATGATCAGATATCCCAAAGGAAAAAAAAAACTAATCCCGTAGCTAGAGCTGCGGCAAATGGCTGATGCATTCAGATTCAGTCTTTATAAAATACGTCTTCTACAACTTCTTTTTAAAGTTATTTTGGTGTGCGAAATGAAATATCTGCGGCGTGGGACATTGGTGCACACCTGCATTTTTTTTTAATGAGCTAACAAGTCCAATTTTCTAGGCGTATTGATAAAATTCACATGCTTTTTCAGTCACAAATTTAAGTGGTCTGCGTACCAGTCTGCGAGCCCGCGTCATTGAATTTTCACTCATGGTCTTGGGGCACAACTTGAAAGGGTTGATCACCAGCCTAACAAAACAGTGCCCCATTTAGTGACCTTGACTGCCCATAATTTTTATGTACAATTGGCCCTAAGGCGAAAACAGTCCGTCGTCGGCGTTGGCGCTGGCATCGTTCTCGTCGACGTTGCTGAATGATCCTTAATCAGACGTGAACTGTGTAACGAATGACTTGGCAAAATGTAAAGGGCTCAAATGGTAGCACACGCACGTGTGAAAAACGAGGCTTGCGGGAGCTAATCCTTCTACCGTTTTGCTCAGGAAGCGCCACTTCCGTCTCTCAAGCCCGACCAGTGGTTGTGTTTAGAACAGCCTGGGGCAGCGACGCACTGCTTCACCGCTACACCGCTGTGTCGTTTATGGTATGAGGACTCGTTGCGATTGGGACTCATTTTTCGCAGTTACCCCAGCCATAGTTAACAGCCAGAGATGAAAAAATTGGCCTACTAGAAAGGAACCGCTAGATGAGACTAGAAAGGAACAACTAGAGGAAAACAACTTCTCAGGCATCATGTCTGCGTGGAGTACAGATAGCCTCTAAGTTACGCTACGGTGGCGCAATTGCCGGCAGAATAAGCGAGGCTAATCCCACCTGTAGCAAACAAATCAGCTCAACTAAACTCTATAGATAGCAACGCGAACAACTGTATGTGCACATATGAGGCTTACGGGAGCTAATGAGGAATTGAAATTGCAACAGAATCAGAATTGACATAGATTGGTGAGTAAAAGACAATGGAAAACGAATAGAATTAGAATTTGAACAACTTGGCGAGTGAAAGAACAATTTTGTCCCATTTCCTCTGCATCAATCCAACTTATCGCCCAGAAATTGCTTGAATCGTTAACAATGGAAAGTGTCGTTTAGGGAGATTTCCCACTCTCCACTTGCCACCTCTCCACGTGCAAACTGCTACAGCACCGCTTATAGCGAAACACCGGATGTAATGACACACCCGCTATAAACACCTGCTGTAATTACACGCTGACGATATCACTTGTAAGGACACCTGACTGACAGGTGATGGTGATTGGGTTGTAGCGATGATAGCGGCTTAATGAAATTACATGCAGCGGTAGTGGTCCTAGTAGTAAGGTTCGTCCTCCAGGATGCAGGACTGCCCAATAGAAGAGATAGTAGAGGAGAACGCTGTTACATTCCTGCGCATGAGTCCAATTGAAGGCACCGATATTTTTTTCAAGGTACTCTAAGTTGCGAGAACTGCAGCCGAAGCTGAGGTACTCGTTTCTGACGGTGTGTACGATCCGGACTAGTGCTCCAGCTTGGCACTTATTAGTGCGCAGTGTTGATCTTTATCAACGCTCTAGCTTAACTTCTTAAATTCTGAAATGCTTAAAATAGCACGCTTAAATTCAGCTACCAGTCTAGGCTTTGAGCAGCAGAGAAGCCCACCATAACGCGGCCGGTCAAAAGAAGTGTGCCAGTGTAGCGCCAGACGAGACTCATGTCTCAATGTATGGATGTAGCTGTGAGATGTGCTGGTGATCGGCACATAAATTGGAATAAACTCCCACTCGTCAACTGCCGATCGCCAGAAGCCATCTTTGACGTTTGGTGTCGGACAAGGAGGAACGGTTCGCAGCCATACCACACGGTCAGTTTCCCGTGAAGGCTTCTGCAGCGCTTGCTAACAACTTCAGCCAAGTGTCCGTAAAAGTAGAAAAGAAAAAAAAATCTGCGCGTGCAAGCTGTTAAAATGCCTAGGATTGGAACCACTCTTTGCCGGTCTGAAGTGTTGTGTGGTTTAAGTCTGCACGTTTTCTTTCCAATGAAAGCCTACAAGATGGTCCTCTGTCTAGGGTTATCTTATCAGCAATGAATACGTGGCAATCCGTGGGACCAAGATTGTCGTCACTGGACTTCACCGACCCTTCTTAAGCCTTTTCAAATTCGAACCTTGGCGCCACCTTCCTGCGAGAGCACAATTTCAGCATAACACTGGCCTTCGGCATATACATTGACGATATGGACATGAGAGCCTAAGCTTACCGGATGCGTGCTCTCGAAAACAAAAACCTTGTGGCCATGCCTCACCACTCAGTTGCCTGGTACCATCAAAAGCCGGCGGTGCTTACACCTCTCCCCATGTTTCAAGACATTTCAGGTGGTTGGCTTTCGTGACTGTGTAAAAATAAATTTTTTTCTCGCACAGCCTTCTGCCGTAAACGTTTTCTGCCGATATTATTATCCTTTGACGTTTACGACAAAAATTTCAACTAAGATAAGATGCTCAGAGCACACGAAAACGAGTACCGACCTTCACAATAAGAAGTGATACTCAGCGGGCAGCTTGTTGAGACTTGGTTTTTGTTCGAATTCGGCACTTGCAGAATGGGAAGGGAGGCTGTTCATGCAGGAAGGCGGTCATCTGTATTGGTTTGCACTGGGGCTGCACTTCTCAGTGAAATTTTTCTCGGTTATTCAACAGTACTTCGGAAAAAAAACCTTTCTTGGATTGCTGTAACCAATGTAAGAACCACACTGATAAGGGGGAAAAGCCTTGCGAGTCGGTTAATATGCAGGTTAGACAACAGCATGTCAGCGCGTTATTTTATGCAATGCATTTTAGTAACATTGATCACTGTCTGTTGTTTCTCGGGCGACTGTGATTTTATCAGGTGCTTGATCAATACTGATTGACTTGTGAAGGCAGGATATCTACGGTTTCATCTCGCGCAAGCTTGGGAGGAGCTTTTGCAGCGGGTGAATGGTGCACTCAGCGGGCGAAAAGAAGCTTCCACAGAGCTACAAAAATCCACTGTTACACCCTATATGCATATTTTGCTCCTGGAAGATTTTTGATGCTCCAGGAAAACACGTTTGGTTTCGCGGAGCCGTTAGAAGAAAAATTGAAAGAGAAGAGAAGGATAATTGGGCAACCGAACACGCCACACGTAATTTGTCTTGCGCTAGAGGAGTTGTGTACGTAGTGGATATTGTTACGTGACGCCAAGCCGTTGAAGAAAGTGTGATGAAAGATGGTTACACGATGATTCAATGGCGGACAGCCTGGCGCGAGCACTCCTGCCCACGCTACTGCACAATTCCTCGTCTTCTAGTCCGTCACACTATCCGGGGCCGCCGGGGGATCGTTTCGATCGCGAAGGAGAAGATCGGCACTGAAGATGAAATGAAGTAGATGACTATGGGCTTGAAAAAAGGTTGAATACTGAAAGGGTTGAAGGGCTTGCCGCTCAGTGGATGAGACGATCGGCTGATGAGCGCTGTCCCTCGAAGCTTCTGGCCCACAGGTCACCTGGAGCCCTCGGTTGAGGCCTATGGACGCACCGAAACGGCACGGGCAGGGTAGGCTTTGTTCTTGCTTGTATGCGGCTTCTCGGGTCGGTGAGGTGACAGGGCCTTGCAGCGGCAGCGTCGGCATTGCGTCGTGTTTTCTGGTCGGGGCGGGGGACGGGGCTGGGGTTAGCGGCAAGGTCAGGTCTGGTCGGGCAGTCTGGGCACAGCCGGGCGGTGCGGATCAGGTAGAGACGGCCGACGACCATGTATGGTAGACGCAGGGCACCAAACCTCTGGAACCAGGATGGCGATGAAGAGACCGCAGCACCTCACACCAAATGCTGCGTGGCGCGAGCACTCCTGCCCGCGCCACTGCACAATTCGTCGTCTTCTAGTCCTTTCCAATATTTCTTGTTACTGAGCTTCACGGACTGCATGCGTGGCCGTGAAGCTCGCCTCTAACTCACCCTACAGCTAGGGCGGCAAAAACGTGCCGACATAGGGCGGGGCATGCTCTACTGCCGTCGATACCTTCGAAGTGCCTCCCTGGGAGGACATTGCTGTCGTGGGCTCGAAACCAGTGCTGCGAACTGCTTTCCTGCTAACTGTTTCCTGCTAACTCCAAAAAAATAGTGAAAGCTTGCCTTGACAAATTACGTTCTTAGCTCCAGCATTCTGTTTTGATACTCTGATTTTACATTTTTCTTCGTTTTCTTTGTTTGTTTTCTCTCTGCTTGTGTGCATTTTTGCGTCCGCACTTTTCGAAATTTAGTTTTCTCACCCCCCTTTTTTGTTTTTGTTTGTGTGCTCGGTGCATGCGTTTTGTGCCGTCTGCTGCCGGGCGCTGCCACTCAAGCCTTCTAAGGCTTTGGCAGGCCCGCATTTGTATTGGAATGAGAAAATAAAAAAAAATATTATTATTATGAACTATGGGACCAGACAAGCCGCAGCGCCACGCAGTTTTCGCGACGTTGAGCACGACGTTGAGCATGTGTATTGCGATGCAGTAGTTCACTCACTCCGGGGTGGAGGATTTGTCGGTTGCTACGCTGTGTGACTCGGTCACACCAAAGCCACTCTAGTGACGGCGCCCACTGCTGCATCATTAGACGCCAAAGACATCAGGTTGCGCGCCTTGGCCTATAGGGGGTAAAAGGGATCTCAGAACTCACTACCGCACTGAAGCTAGTCGTATATACTGTATATACCGACTGACAGGCTGCCCTCCGAGCATGAAAATCGCACCGCCTGTTCTCATCCGGTGTCCTTATGATGAAGAGCGCTTGCTAACCTGCTGAGACAAAAAGGCGTAATGAGACTATCAGTTGGGAATCCGTAAACGCAGGCATAGAGGGCAACGAAAGGGCCGATGAGGCAGCCGGTGGCTTTCATCCAACCGCACTGGCTGAGGAAGCGCACTTTCGGAGACGCCCCCCCCCCCTCCCCCGCCTATGTGGGTAGCCCCTGGACGATCTATCTTGGGTCATGTGCGTGGCAGCAGTAAATCGGCGTGAGGAGGTAAGACTGACGTTGCCACCTGACCCACTACCCACTGATCCATTACCGGACGGATTGCCAAGAGCAGGGCAGGTCCTGCTAAACCGTCTCCGTTCAGGACCCATCCTTACTGCGACTTATTTGACCGATGGCGACGATGCAAGTCCCGAAGAAGTGCCCGTACTGCTTAGACCGCTAGTCTTGACGCATTGGACCCTGACGCCCGGGCACCGCGACCTTACCCGCAGACGGATCACAAGCCGGCACCCTGCTGTCCTGACCAGGGTCTTGCTGAGAGGCCCACTGCATTCCATTTGATATAGGAGTGCCGGGCCCACGCCGGACGAAGGAAGTGCCACCTCGACAGTACTCTGGTTTCTGCCACCGGGCGGACCGTCCAACTCTTCAAGGGCAGTGCTAAACTCGCTTATGGCTTTCGTCAAGGAGTGAGGCCTTTTGCACCGCCTGTGAGCCACCGGTTGCCATCCTCCTCCTCCCTTTAGGCCTAAGAGCCACCCCATCCAATTAAGCATATCGTAACTTACTCACTGTAACCAGGTTTTCGTGGGTCAGACAGGGCTTTCTTCAAAATGTGCGACTCATAGAGCATGAGTATTTCCTCAATGCGCAGACAAAATTGCACATTCTGGCATATTGTAGAGTATGCAGGCGTACGCCTATCTTCCAAGGTAGAAGCGCTCTAATGCGAGAGCGCCAAGGGGCTCGTGTCGTAAAAAATGCGGCGTCATCTTCGGCGTCGTGAACCGTCAGCGAAAAATTCATGAAATATCCCCAGAGAAGCAACCTATAGGGGGCAGGTTGGCCACCTAGGTCACGTGACCTTGTGGTATCATTACAACCTGCCCACCGGATTGTGAGCAAACTGTCTACTGCAGCAGGTGGCATGTAAATTAATCACTGGCCGCGAGAGGTTGCTCGGCAAGAGCGACGTGGGGCTCGCAAGCCCCGCCGCTGGCAGCGCGTGCCATCGCAGGGCAATGGCGCATCGCTTAACCGCTGCATCGCTGCACCGCTTCGCCAGGAGTGGTATGAGGGCTCCCAGGGATCAATGAATATTAAGTAAAGAATGACCAATTTCGTATACATGGGCTTTAAACCCTTAACTATTTCGTGTCGTGCACTTAAGGCAGAGCTTAAGTGTCCGCTTAAGTTTTATTTCGACACTTCAATTAACTGAGAAGGGCGATTTAGAAGCCTTACCAAATTAAATAGCGTGAATCTGATTACATCAGCCAAGCTTCTGTAGCTATGGCTACAAAATATAGTTTTCTCATTGACAATATCCCTGATCACACCCATGACCAAATGACGCCTGCCAAGACCGCTCCTGTGTTTTTCTGTTCCCTTTAGTTTGGTATACATTGTGCCTCTCGTGCAACGAAATACAGTTGACAGGCAGAGCTGTGTGGGTTCTGGCTGTCGTCTTTCCCTGTGGCACACTATTATCCTCAGTATCAACGTTCTGTCCGAATGGTTATAAGTTTGCTGGAGGCGGAAACGTGCGGTGTGGGCTTTCGAAGCACCGGTAATCTATGCGATTATGGGACTGCCGACGCAACACTTGAATACTGTGTGCGCTACAGGGATTTCATAGTCTCGCCTGGGTATTACTGTTGGACGGCAAACGATAAAAGCATACTAGAGAAATAATGTCCTATTCCGGGAAGTTTTCCTATTTCAGGGAATTTTAGCAGAAAAATTTTGCCAAAAAGAAGTTTTCATCAAGTGCCAGGTGGATTTTTGGAACCGAAGTTTTCTTACTTTTCACGAATTGAAGTTTCCAGTATGCGTCAAAAGAAAAAAAGGCCGAAAGAGGAGATAATGGAGTGAATTCTCGGTTATGCCATAGAACATCAGAGACTAGGGATGCCCATGAATAAACGATAGGGCAGCAGAAAGGAGGTAGTCCGTGGAGTGAGCACTTTAGCGCCTGAGCGGCGGCTCGTATGTCATGGTAGTGCTTTGCTACTGCTCTGCGCCGTTGACTGATTGACCAATGAGCCTGGCTCAGTCTCCGCTTCAGCAATGCCAGCGGGAGATGTGCTTCGTGGTGCTTTGTCTTGGCATCACCTGAACGCGACACATCTTAAAAACTTGGCTTGCACGATCCATTAGCCACCCTGGGCAACGATGTTCCAGTTACTGTAAATCATTTTATGTTTACATCTGCTTTCAAGGACGATAGAAATATTTTTTAAATCATTTTTAGAAAATTTCTGCAGCCAATATCACAGAGTGCATGCCTTGACATCCTGATCAGAGGCTTATCAACACACAACTCTTTCTGGAAAGGATCGTAGCAACTAGAATACGAAAACCACGTGCTACAATGAGAGCAATATTGTTACCTGACGCATTAGGTGAATTATCCTTCAGTGCCGAGCACTACTCAGGCGAAACAGTTAAAGTATATTTATGCTCGCATAATACGCCAGTCTTGATAGTTCTTTTTCCACTTCTTGGAAGTCATAATCTTTGAATTTCGTATTAATAAAAGCATGGCCGCTCTGACTATGACCACATGACTAAGCTAAGTGACTTGTGAATGCTAACATGACCGTGGGGCGTTGCTTAATCACATATATTTTATTTTGAATGACTTCACAAGAGAACAGAGAAACTGAATATGGACAATATCGAACCGGACTGTTGTTTGTGAACGTTGAATTAATGCGAAATAAAAGGAATCGCCGGGAAGAAACTTCTCGTTGTCTCGTTGTGGCCGTAGATTCGCAACACGAAAAGTAACTAAGAGAATAAACATCGGGTGGATGACATTTGGCACGTACTTTAAAGGTGTGAAGAGAATTTTACCCGTATTGCTCAAGAGAAACATACACAACTGCTCTATCTTCCTGATACGAAATTAAAAGGCAGAAACAAGAATGGCAAACGAAAACAGTTTAATTTAATCGCAGTACAACACAGAAAGCTATGGAAGGTAAAATCATTGGTGCACAATTAAAAGCGAGGCAGAGAGCTGAGCTGGTCAGGGAAAAATGCGAGTTAGCTATTTCTAGACAAAACGAAGACGAAGAAATAACCATGTGCAAGGCATATCTCTTGCAAAGGCAGGATATCCAGTGGTGTCGTGTGGGTGCAGAGTGGATTCCAAGAGAGGTCAAGTCTAGCAGACAGAGTACGAGGGTCAGGTGGGCGGATCGAACTTGAAAGTTTGCAAGGATAAATCAGCTGCAGCTGGCGCGAGGCAGGATTAATTGGAGAGGTATGGGAGAGACCTTTGTCTCGCCGTGAAATGTAAGGAGGCTGCTGCTGATGATAACGATGCACTGCAAGATATGTTTTTAGCTGCTTCAACGACTAGAGATTATGATTACTGGCCTCAATATTGTCATATAAGCGGTTTTTGATTAAATTGCAGAAATTCAATACGCTGTCGTGTTCGCATCGCAGGGTCGAAGTGTCTTCTACTCGCTGCTCATTCTGACCATCGTATTGCTGTCGCTCCTCGGATTGGCGCTCCTCCTCTTCTTCACCTTCGGCGAAGAAGTTGAACACACGACGTCAAGCCTGATGCCGAGTCTTCGGTACCCGGGAGGACCGAAGGGATCGCCGCTTGCGGGCGGCGACAACGCCACCAGTGCCAGGCTTTCAGGGAATCGTCCACTGGAGGTCTTTGAAGAGCATGGTGGCTCTGATGTCGTCTCGGGGGAGAGAGACTCAGAAAGCACGCTACCACCTAGCGCGCTACCTGAGGACGACGCAGATTAGAGTCGCTAAAGCGCTGAGTGTCGTGATGGTAGCTACCTTTGGGTATTTGCTTTGCTACCCACACTTAATTCTAAACATTGGTCTCCCAAAATTTTCTTGTTTATTTATTTATTTATTTATTTATTTATTTACAGTATACTGCAGGCCAATTTTGGCCCTAGCATGAGAGACAATAAAAAAATTAACATCACGACAAAAGTAGCGTTAAGAAAAGAACAAAAACAAGCAACGCAGTAAAGTACACAAAGCACTATAGAAAAGAGCGTAAGATTCTAACCATCGAAGAACAGACACACTACTTCAGCTACAAAATTTGCGGACTCGAAAACACGACGGGGTATGTATTCCACTCAGCCACCGTGAGGGGAAAAACAGTTTTTAAACTACTTTGTACGAGAGAAAATTGGTTTTAAAGAGCATTTATGACTGTGTCTTGTAGTCCTTGAAGTGAGGGGCTTCACTTGCTTAAGGAAAACTACTCTCAATGTACCTGTCAGTCCCATAAGACAAAGTCTGCTAACCTTTCTGCGTATTCTTAGTGTGGGGATATTGTTAAGTTTCATCAGTGATGTCGGAGAATCTTGCCTCCTGTATTTTTGAAAAATAAATCTGGCAGCTTTCCTTTGAATATTTTCTAATTGATGTATATCTTATTTTAGGTCAGAATCCCACACAGCTACCGCGTATTCCAGTTTCGTACGTATACATGTCTTCTATACCAGAAGCTTAGTACTTATTGGGAATTTTTAAAATTTTCTCTTAAGAAGCCAGAGCTTACGTAGGGCGGATTTTGAAATATCAGCTACGTGATCAAGCCAAGTGAGCTTGTTTGTAAACTGGACATGTAAATATTTGTGTTTGGCTACTTCAGAAACAGGAATTTCATGTAGAAAATATGTAAAAGTACTGGGGCACTTCTTCCTAGTTGTTCGTAGAAGCGCTGTTTTGTCAGCATTTAGGACCATGCCTCAGCTCGCGTACCATTCAGTGATACTAAGAAGTGTTTTTTGCAAAGCGATATGACTATCATCTGACATTTCTTGAAAAACAACACAGTCATCTGGAAACAACCAAATAGTGACATCTTCGCGCACTGCACCAACTAAATTATTTACATATTAATAGGAAACAAATGTGGCCCCAGCACACTGCCCTGGGGCACTCTAGACGTCACTGGAAGCATTGCTGATGCGCATTTTTTTTATTTCAACGATTTGTTTCCTGTTTTGCAGAGAAGATCTTATCCATCTGACAATAGATGAGGGCAGGCCGAGCAATTCTATCTTATGAATTAGTTTTGCATCAGGTACCTTGTCGAAGGACTGGCTGAAATCTCAGTAACATGTCAATTTGACCAGATGTATCAAGCGCTTGGGCAACCTCGTGTACTGCCGGGACAAGCTGTGTGGTCGTAGACATGGCTTCTCGAAAACCATGTTGACAGTGAGTCTGAATGTTTCTTGCCGTAAAAAATTCCGCTTTATGATTCGCAACAATATGTTCCATAAGCTTACACCATGTACTATTAATTGACACTGGTCGATAGTTGGCGTAATTTAGTCGGTCTCCCTTTTTATGTACTGACACTACACGGGCTACCGTCCAGTCCTCTTGTATTATACTGGATTTGAGCGATACAATGAACAACTTATTTAAAAAGGTCGCAATCTGTTCAGCATAACGTTTTAAAAAGCGTTTAGAACGCTATCTGGTCCAGAAGGTTTTTTTATTTACTTAAACTTAAAAGCATATCTACAACATTATTGTTAGTTACCATCAGACCGAGTCGATCGGAACCGGGTTTCAGGCATTCATTTATTTTTCTTTTATCGAGGAGACATTGTGAAAATAATTATTAAAACACTGGTCAATTTCTTTTGGATGGGTAATAGCTTCTGCATCAACCTTTAGTTTCACTGCTTCATATTTAACTCCCGTACATGCCACCAAACTTATGGGAGACAGTTCTTTTTTTAGCAGACGAACTTTATTGATTTTTTTCTTTCTTTCTGATGCAGAAAGAGGAGCAAGCGCAAAAGGCGAAAAGCCTGACGATGGCTCTTGTCCCGCATACAGTTTGGCACAAACGTTAAACATAGCTTTAAAAAAAGTTCCACACCAAAATCTTCAGGGGGAAATAAGAAGGGGAAAAAAAAGGTAAATAAATCATGTAACGAAAAATTAACAGTTTACAACAATAATTCTTACATGCCGACACAAAGTGCTTGGTACAAAGATTGCAAATATAACAAAATTCTGAACATGGTTGTTGCAAGCTTTCGAACAACAAAAATTGCAACATCATAATAACAAAACAACAGCAAGATACAAATGAAAATGCACTCTTAAAAAAATAGCAGTTAGGGACAGAAACATGGCAGATTATGTGAGTTCTAAGTTATTTTCCAGCAGCAGAGCTCTAAGCCTGTTTTTGGAGACATTAGCACTCAGATCTGTTAATCCTTGTATTTGATTATGAATTCTGTTAGAACGGTATCGTAGTAATTGAACCCCACACATTAAATTTTAACTGAGAAACGATGTTTTAATTCTAAAAGCTGAGGTGATGTAGCTGTATGGCTCCCGCTGAGACGCTTCAATTTACGTTTAGTTTGCGTGATCTTTCTGGTGATCCAGGGATTTACCCTATCCTTCCTTTTTATACTCGGTACAAATTTGTAAATGCAAAAATCAACTGAAGCACGAAACTTCTCCCATAAAGGCCTAGTGCCATCTTCAGTATCTTCTAGATATAAATCCCGGTAATGTATTACTGCTCTGTCATCTGACCTTGAACTTCGAGCCTTCAGCGTGGCTGTGCTGCCACCCTGTGGCTGCGCCGCCACGCTGTCACGTGGTTGGTCATGTGGTGGCTGATCACGTGGTTCGTCACGTGGTTGGTCACGTGACCATCCGCGTGGTACGGAGCAGCTGCTGCTGCCGGTGGCGCGGCGCGCCGGCGAAACCGAGCTGCCACAGCTGCGCGCCTGCGCCGTGTCAATTGGGACGAAGATGGAGGAACGCCCAGCGAAACGAAGCGGCGAAAGACTGACTTTGCAATTCAACTGGGCAAGTTCCACACGGCCAGCTGTAGCTGTCGCATCACACCAAGTTTAGCGCGAGCTAAACCACCGCCAATTTTTTTCTGCTAACGCTCTGCCGGCTTCTCGGTAACATTATGGTGGAGGTGCTGGGTTAATTCCTGATCTACGAAGAGCTCCCAGGAGCCTCTGACGCCCAGCTGCACCACATGGAGACGGTATCTGTCCACAAGGCAAGCGGCTGCTTGCGAGGCTTGGATCCTGAGCTCCGACCTCTGACGACACCACCCCGCACAATGATGTCCACTGCGGCAAGCCAGACCACCCAGAATTCCGTCAATTCCCCACCGCTGCTTCTTCATGCGCCTCGCACTCCCGCGTCGTTTCATGGCGACAAGTTCGAAGACGTGGAAGACTGGTTGGCCAGCTACGACCGGGTCGCTGCGTTTAACCTGTGGGACGAGGACTGCAAGCTACCCAATGTCTATTTTGCCCTGGAAGACTCCGCCCAGACGTGGTTTGAAAACCACGAATCCGCTATCCCCACCTGGTAAGACTTCCGCCGACAGTTGCTCGACACCTTCGGCAGCAACGATTGGAAGGAGCGAGCTGAAGTCGCCCTGCAGTCCCGAGCGCAGCGGCCAAATGAGAGCGTCGCCATGTTCGTAGAAGACATGACGCGGTTCTTCATGGCGCAAATCGTTCTATGTCTGAAGTAAAGGTGCGTCTCCTTATGCGAGGGGTTAAAGAGCAGCTTTTCGTAGGATTTGTTCGCGACCCTCCTAGCAGCACTGCGGTTAATTTTGCTCGGGAGGCGACAAGCATGGAGCGCGCTTTGCAGCCGAATTCCGTGCATTACGGCCGTGCGGCGAGTGTAACTGCTATGGACGCCCACATGCCGGTGCCCAGCACCGAGCTTGTCAGGAGCATTGTTCGCGAAGAGTTACAGAAGCTTAGCCCTGCCGAGCAACACCCGGCTGTCGGAGCCATCACGGATGTCGTTCGTGACGAAATCCGTGGAGCGGTGCATCTGATGCGCGGTCCCCAGCCACCGCCTGCGCCGTATGTAACGAAGTACAGCGAAGCATCACGTAGCTCTGCGTCAACATCGCCAGCGTTTTAATGCCCTGCTCCTTCTGTACCGCTCCAACTCTTCTTTACTTCACCTGCTCTCTCTGACGCAAAAAGCACACGCATGGCGCACATCTCGAACAACGAGCCCAGTCACTGAAGCCAGCCATATGCTGTGCCACTGCCCGTTTCGTCGGATGGGCTTGTGAGGGTTTTCACCAGATGCATCCCGTGAGATCGACCAGTACCTGACAGGCAGCAACCCACCTGTGCTCTGGTCATAACTCCAGTCCAGGTCGCTGTCGCCTCGTCGGTTTTCTTCCCCAGGTCGCCAGCAGTCGCTCCAGCAGTCGTCTAGTCCACATAGGGAAAACTGAGGACGGCGACCTCTGGGTAGTTCCGCCGTAGCTCCGCAATTTGACCATTTTACGCTCGCTCACTTACCAATTTAACCCGACCTCTCAGCCCTAGCTACAATCGCCTTCCGACGCCCAGAGCAGCCTCTGCTCGACACATTCCACAACGTATGTTCCCGAAAATGGGCTAGTTTCTGCTGAGTGAGGTTATAGTTCATCTTGATATAAAGGGTTTTATAGCTCAATAAAGACAAGAGAGATGTGTGTCTTCTCTCACCTCCTCGTCTTTGTTTGTGCTATAAACCTTTCTACATCAATAAATACCAGTCCTCGCTGACAACCACCATGCGACTGCTCTCATAGATATCGGCGCCGATTTCTTCGTTACGGGTCGTCGTCTTGCTATTCTCTTGACAGAAGAACTGACAACAGGTTACGGAACACAAATACGGACAGCTGGCAGCCATATGGAGATGCCACTTGGCGTCTGCACCGCTACGATAGAGATTCGCTGTATCGTCTTATTGCTACTTCGTTGTGCTAGCTCAGTGCTCCAAGGACTTGATACTCGGCCTTGATTTTCTTCGCGAAAATGGTGCTATCATCTACCTCCGCAAAATCATGGTGGCATCCTCCGCTTCGTGCACCACAGCCGACGGCCGTGAGCCAGGTAGGTTAAGTTTTTCGTGTGTCCGACGACCACATCACACCACTGCGTGCCAGCTTGTTTGTTACGGTGGAGTGTGACAACAGGCGCGCGTCCAACGGCACAGCAGAAATAAACCTGTCGTTACTGCTGAGCCAACAAGCCTGCATCGCTCAGAGCGTCATTGCCCTGCAAAACTAGCAAACTCAGCTCCTGGTCACAAACATTACCGTTGTATACCGTAACTAGCCGAAAAATATAGCCATCGCCTATTTCGATGAAATTAGCGAGCCCGCCGCCCACTGCGCGGTGTCAACGTGCAGGGATACCTCTCCAGGAGGACCTAGTCGAACAGATAAGGCTGACTTGAATCCTGATTTGAACACTGATCAGCAACGCCGCCTGCAAACCCTCCTCGACTCTTTCCATGACTGCTTTGCGACCACCTCTAAGGCCAGGCAGACGTCCATAACGAAACATCGCCTCATAGTTGATGACAATGAACGGCCTGTCTGTAAAAACCCTACCGAATGTCGACGAACGAACGTGAGGCCATATGGCTGCAGGTTGATGAAACGCTCAGGGATGATGTCATGCAGCCGTCTACAAGCCGAACGGCTTCGCCAGCTGTGCTGGTCGCCAAGAAGGACAGGACACTCAGGTTTTGTGTCGGCTATCCGAGACACCAAAATTAACAAAAAGGACGTTTACCCGTTGGCGCGAATTGACTGTTCCGACCGGCTGCATCATGCCCCCTACTTTTCTCCTCTTGACCTCAGCAGCGGGTACTGGCAGATTGAGGTGGATGCACAGGACCGCGAGAAGACAGCGTTTGTTACTTCCGACGGGTTGTATGAGCTCAACGTGCTACAAGGTGTGTACAAGGTGCTTCGGCTTGTGCTCCGCTCCTGCCACATTGAAAAGAATGATGGGCCCTGTCCTAGTTAGCCACAAATGGCAGTCCTGCCTCGTCTACCTTGAAGACGTCATCTTTGTCTGCCACCTACGACGAGCCACCGACGACAAGCGTTTGAGTGCAATACTGGAGGCCATACGATCGGCCAGCCTCTCACTCAAACCAAAATAAATGCCACTTTGCGTTCCAACGACATAAGTTTCTGGGTCCCATCGTGAGCGCTGAGAGTGCTAGCACTGACTCCGACAAGACGGCTGCCGTCGCTGCGCTCCTCACTCCCGCTGGCAAGCATGCTGTGCGCGGTTTTTTGGGTGTTTGCGCCTATTACAGACATTTTGTCCGAGACTTCTCCCGACTAGCCGAGCCTCTAACTCGCTCGACTAAGGGCGAGCCACCTGTCATCTGGGCCCAAAATAGCAGGAGGCCTACGAGGACCTCAGAAACCACCTTCATACTAAACCCAATCTTGGCCACATTGACGAGGAGGCTACACACCGATGCCAGCAACGTTGATCTTGGTACCATCCTCATTAAGCGGCAAGATGGTGTTTAGCGCATGCTTGCTTATGCAAGCCGCACACTTTCGCGATATGAGGCAAATTATTTTACCACATAAAATGCATGCCTTACTGTGGTTTGGCGCAAACGAAATTTCGCCCGTACTTATATGGTCGCCCGTTTCGAATCGCGAGCGATCACCACCGCCTTGTTGGGTCGCTAACCTTGAAGACCCCTCGGGAAGACTACTGTGCTGGAGCCTCCGGCTGCAGGAATTCGACGTTACCATCGCGTACAAATTTTACAACAAACATAGCGATGCAGACTGCCTGCCCCGTGCTCTTATCCCGTCCTTGTTCGGTTGTTCAACCTGTAACACCACAAGGATGAAATTTTGTTATAAAATATTTACGGTTGTAGGAGAATACAGCGTGGTAATCCGAATACATTAATGCCTTAAGCTTCATTATAAACAAGAAAACACGCACCCAGAAGTTAGGCGTTTTTAATCTTTTAGCATGACATTTTAATCGACTGGAATTATGTTATATTTAAAACCTGCAGCGATGTACCATATTTTGAACTTGCTTTCTCCAGTCAACTTATCTCTACAAAAAACCAACTTAGGACCTCTATAAAAATATTTTAAAGTTGTATACATTCTTTCGGTGTGACCGGCAGCAAGCGAGTAGACTACCTGGAGGGGATGCTATTGTTGTCGAGAGCGGTGTTGCATCCTATGAAATAAATCATAACTAAAAATATGAAGTTGTAGCAGTCATCATCCTTCATTCTTAAACAATAACAATATGCTCGGTATATCTTCAGCCACATCTATCCGTAACACTAAATGACTTAGAAGTACTTTTCGAACAGCTGCCAGAACCACATCTGGTAGCGGGAGATTTTACTGCACACTCCTATTTGTGGGCTATTTAACAAATGGACACTAGAGGCCGTATTTTAGATTTTATTCTGTGCAATAACATGTGCCTACTGGACAAAGAAACGCACCCGTACTGCTCTCTAAGCAGTGGAGAAATGAACTGCTTTAGTTCGCCATTTGTTTTTACCTTTCTCAGGTGCGATGCTCTAGGTAGCCTATACGAATGTGACCATTTGCCTGTCAGTATCAGCCTATGATCCTCGCCATCAATTAAACCGACCACACCATGCGTTTGAAAGTTGTAGTTAGCTGACTGGCACCTTTTTAGAGAAATAGACAGTATGGTGAAAAGTTTTAGATGACCGCAGTATAGACTAACTGAATGAAATTTTCACAACCTGTGTAAATACTGCCGCACGGCTGTCTATTACTGAATCCTCCGGAGTGGTGCGACAAAATCATGAAATTTTGATATACTCAGAAATGCCGAGAAGCGAAAAAGAAACAAAACAAATCCCGGGGTATTTTCCGTGCATACTCACCACATGAAAACCTTATAACACATGAAAACCTTATAAGTCTCTCTCAAGTTTGCTTCACCGGCCTCTATGGACGGCCATCCACCTCTGACCGGTTGCTGAAAGCGTTCTGATCTGCGCGAGGCAGGTCGCGCCAACTTCATCTTCATCAGAGCCGCTGGCGATGTCAGCGCCGCTACAGCTGCTTTATGGACCGCTCAGCCCGCCGGCCAGAAATGGCTGGTTCGGGCTTTATGTAAAGCACAAGCGCGTGGACTTCTGGTCCTGTAGCGGACCCCCCTGGAATATTTTTTATTGCGAAGCAATACTACTTTAGGTCGCACTTCAGCCCGTTCCGTGGCGAGGCGGTGGTAGGCACCATTGACCTTAAGCGCGACCTCGCTGCGTGACGTCACACCAGCTGTGTAAAAACGGGGCCCCATCTCACGCCGTCGCGAGGCGAGGCGGTAGCCACCAATGGCGGCCTAACTCCCGCTCCTCTCACCAGGGGCGCTACGGTCAGAGGGACGTCACACCAGCTGTATAAAACAGCTCCGCTCCTCTCGCCAAGGCAGTCATACAGCCAGATGTTACGATGGTGCCTACGAACAAGGCAGCTCGGCAGAATGCAAAGAGGAAGCATCAGCGAGCTACCGAGACGGAAGAAGAACGAGAAGAACGACTTTTCTGAACCTGAACCTGACGGGGCCCTAGCTCCGCGGCATCGATGGTGAAGTCGAAGCCTTGCGCGCCGCTGCTGCGACGCTACCGAGAGAGGGCGCTCGCTGGTGTGACGTCACGCTAGGAGGATAAATGGGGCTACAGCTCGGCTCCTCGCAGTGGTCGGCGCGCTGCCTTGCGCTATGTCGGATGATGTGTACAGGGCGAGGCTGGAACGATCTGCTGGGGCCAAGCGACATAACAGAGATAAGTCATAAGTCATAACACAGATAAGTCATAAGTGTACCAAGGATATCAATAGCAGAAACCAAGAAAAACAATGTATAGCCATAAGTTTAACAAAGGGCAACCATGTCCACACCATCAGCCGAACCAAGGCGCAGCCAACGGTATTGCTTTCGCAATCTTCCAGGCTTAACCAAGCTAAGCATTCAGCCATTTTTTTTCGTTTAATGAAAGTTGTTTCTTTCCATCCATCCATCCATCCATCTTCCCTTACATGCTGCCTACGGAAGGTATACGAGAGCATGGTCAATGAAAGGATCACAAACTACATGGAGGACAAGGAATATTACCCTGATGCCATGCTTGGCTTCAGACGTGGCTGTCCACGCAAGACGTACTCCTACAATTAAAGGAAGAAGCCCTCACTGAAATAGCAAGAAGTTGAGAACACATAGGGCTAGCGCTTGTCACAAAGGAAGGCTTCGATAACGTGGGACATGCGGCCATCATGGAGGGTCTCAATAACATAAACTGCTGAAACAGAGCATTCCCATGTGTCAAAGCATTCTTAGCGGAACGAACGGCTATGATATGCATCGGAAACACAAGATTTGATGGCTTCACGGTGCCAAAAAAGGGCACCCCGCAAGGCTCAGTAATATCACCGCGACTATTCAACGTAGACTCACGAAAGTACTCGACGAAATTGAAACATCAGCTACGCACTGTATGCAGACGACATAACAATAAGGACAACCATAGGCTCCCTAGCAGCAAAAGAAGAGCAGCTACAAGGAGCGATCGACCATACTGAACAATTCGCCAGGGTCAGAGGACTATCGTGCTCAGTGGAAAAATCAAAATGCGTAAGAATTAAAAAAGGTACACAAAAAATATGACTCCCAAAACACCCTAAAATTCGGCAATACCTGAGAAAACTGAAGTCAGAGTGTTTGGACTGTGGCTGCAAAACACAGGACGAAGTAGCAAAACCATCGCCTCTCTTAAGAACACAACAAAGCAAGTCGCAAGAGTCGTGCGAAGGGTCAGCAGTAAAAAAAAGGGGGGGGGGGACGACAGAACAGGACACACTAAGACTCATAGAAAGTCTCGTCACGAGCAGGATAACGTACAGTCTCTCCTACCATGAACTAAACAAGGAAGGCACTCTACAAATCGACACCGTACTACACAAAGCGTACAGAACGGCGCACAAACTTCCAATGTCATCAGTAACCGAAAAGCTAATGGCGCTGGGAGTATCGTACACTTTCGACGAACAACGAGAAGCGCAACGTAGCGCGCAACTAGACAGACTCAAACCAAAACGGGAAGACACCTATTGGAGAAATTAGGGCTGCCTTTGGGCACACAAAAAGACAAGGAAGAGATTAATAATGAAGACAGAAACAACATCCGGGTGAGACCCATACCCAGACACATGGACCCCAATATACACCATGAAAGACGATAAGCCAGATTCCAAGCACTCAGCAGGGAGTTCAGCGACAATCCCAGCGTAGTCTACAAGGACGCAGCAAAGTACCGATACCAACGCAAAACGATCGCTGTTGTAACAGACGAAGAGGGAAAGAAATAACAAGCGCAACGATAAACAACCGCAGCATAGAGGGAGCTGAAGAGGCCGCCATTGCTCTGGCAATATCGCATGGTAACGCAGCAGGACTAAACCTCATTATAGTGACAGACTCTAAACAAGCATGCAGAAACTACACACGAGGCAGGATCGACAGCATCGCCAGTCATATAATCTACACACGACAACAAGACACATAAACACTAAACATAACATAGTATGGGTTCCGGGACATGAGGGGCAACGTGGCAGCAGGGGAGTTAGCTCGAGGGTACGTCAACCGAGCAGGCTCAATACTTTGCACCTAGGGCAAATTTGACCCTGTTGCCCCACGTACTCAGAAATACACGATTATTACAGGCATCAGCGGAAACGCTACCTAGCCCCCCAAAAAAAGGCTATCCAAAGAGGAGGCGGTAGACTGGCGCAGACTACAAACCGGCACCTGCACAAAGTACACAAGATTTTCCCTACACAATATGCAGACGAATTTCCTTGGTGCCAGGGTAAACCTACGCTACAGCATATCACATGGACTTGCCCTAAGGCAGACTCAGAGTCTAAAATAGACTACCTGAGTGTGACGCAATTGGAGTACTTGCTGGCCAGCCAGGACGAGGAAGCGTAACGATTTCTCGTACGCCGAGCCATGCTGGCAGCCGTCAAGTGCGGCATCCTGGACCGAGGATCGACCACGGCGCCCATTGACCCGGAAGGGTCAAAACACTAAATTTTCCGCCAATAAAGTTTCTTCCATCCATCCATTATCTCTGTGCAGACCTGAACTGAGCCGTAAAGGATGGGATAAAGGAAGAAATGAAGGAAGAAAGAAAGAAAGAGGTGCCGTAATGGAGGGCTGCGGAATGTGACCAAGGCAACAACAACAACAATAATTTCGACTGCCTAGGGATCTTTAATGTGCACTGAAATTGCATAGCACACGGGCACCTTTTGCGTTTCGCCCCCATCGAAACGCGGTCCCGTTCGAACCCGGATACACCGGATCAGTACCCGAGCGCCCCGAACCACTCACCCACCGCGGCAGAGTCATTTGCTTTTCGCCTCCATCGAAACGCGGCCACTGCCGTCACGCTTGTACGGAATGCCCACTGCCTCACTTTTCCCTGAAGAAGTCATGCCGACGCTTTTGCCGTGCCCATTCCGGTTTCTTCTAATACTTACAAATTTGAAAATTGGTTGTCTGGTTCGAACCGCCCGCCGCGGTGGCTCAGTGGTTAGGGCGCTCGACTACTGATCCGGAGTTCCCGGGTTCGAACCCGACCGCGGCGGCTGCGTTTTTATGGAGGAAAAACGCTAAGGCGCCCGTGTGCTGTGCGATGTCAGTGCACGTTAAAGATCCCCAGGTGGTCGAAATTATTCCGGAGCCCTCCACTACGGCACCTATCTCTTCCTTTCTTCGTTCACTCTCTCTTTTATCCCCTCCCTTACGGCGCGGTTCAGGTGTCCAACGATATATGAGACAGATACTGCGCCATTTCCTTTCCCCCCAAAACCAATTAATATTATTATGAAAATAAATATTTTTCGGTAAGAAAGGCATCATAGATAATTTGCGGCTTAGTTCAGAGGCGACGAAATGCGTGCACTGAATGTGAAAAGTGCTCAGTATGCGGAATAACATAATTCCGCAACGCTCACTTGACGGAGTTGACTCGGATGCCTTATGGGGCGAATTCTGGAAAGATAAATTAAGACATCGAAAATTTGTGAACGACCAAAACAGGGTCTGTTAGAACCATGATCTCAAGCCGCCGCGGTGGCTCAGTGCACGTTTATGGCGCTCGGATGCTGACCTGAAGGACGCGGGTTTGGTCCGTCCGCGGCGGTCGGATTTCGATGTAGTCAAAGTGCTAGAGGCCCGTGTACTGTGTGATGTCAGTGCTCGTTAAAGATCCCCAGGTAGTGGAAATTTGCGGAGCCCTCCACTATGGCGTCCTTCATAGCCTGATACGCTTTGGGACGTTAAACACCTTAAAGAAACAAACAACCCCGACCTGTTATTTTCAGTGCTGGATATCAATCTTTATTGAAGCGTTTGTATATAAGATGCAATTATAGCCAGTTCTTACAATAACGCTGCTTAAATCAATGGCCAATTATAACTTAATAAGCCCCGCTCACTGCCCGCATTGCACAATTGCTCTAACATGCGCAATATTTCTGCATTTCCTCTCATTCCTGCATTCCTCGAAGTTATTCAAGGGGCAACGGCAGCCAATGGCAGTAGAAAAAGCAGCATTAAATGACAGGAACGAGGTAAGGAAACTCAACTGAAGATTTCTCCTCTCATCTCCCAACTGTTCAAACCTTCTTAAAAATATTAGAGATATTACAGATAACAACTTTATGGAAAACATGAAGTAATCCATTTTTGAGCGCTTATTTGCTGTCTTTTCAAAAGTAAGAGGAAAAACTGTGATACTGTGAAAAAAAGGCTCATGGGAGACCCGACGGTTCGCTGCCAGCTTGGCACCTTATTAAAGGCAGTCCGCCCTGTAGAAGCTGCCGAGTTGGCACCGACACGCCTTTTCTCCGCAGACACTATTCCCAAGTATCACCACAGTTTTTCTTTATAATTGCCCTCCTGGCGAGGCAAATTTCTGCCAAACAGTTCACTTCCTGTTTTTCCAGAGTCAACCTTCTAGATTTTCCTCCCCAGCACATTGCTACGTGTTAGGGATTTATTTTTTGCAAACGTCGCCTTAGCACGCAGACTGTTTTCAGCTTTTCTTGTATTTGTTTTGGGGAAGAAAATATGTCTCGGCCAGCCGACGCGCATGCATTTCTCTCCGGCGGCGTTTCCAAGATACAGCGCAAATAACGGAACTTATTGAGAAGCGCTTCAGAAAAACAGCTATCTAACGGTGCCGTCTTGCGAAAGTAACCAAAAAAAAAGGGGATTTGGTTTTTTAGCTGTAAAGAGGTAATAGCCCCTTAGGCTCCAAGTTTGTCTAATGAAAGGATAACACTTCTACTGAACTTTCAAAAATCCTCTGGTCTTCAGTAGTGCCATATGAAATCCACTGAAGGTCCGATATGTAAACCCTATTTCCAGGTTATTTTTTGCGAAGACGATACACTCCCTAAAGTCCAATGCACCGCAGTTGCCGCTTTTTTCCGCCACACTATAGAAAGCTTATTAAGCGCTAGTAACTGCGCATGCGATGAAACATTCGAGCTCACTTTTAACAGCTTGTTTTCATCAAGTATTATCCCTCCAGTACTATCTCCGGCTAAGGGTACCACTTTTAACAGCGGTCGGAGAACGATACATTGCAAATGCAGCACCTTTTGATGGAGTGGAAGTAGAAGACTCGTCATTTTTGATCCAACCGATGGAGAAAATACCGACTCATTTGGCATACTTCGCCCATTTTATGGTACCACAAATGAAAATTTGGCCAACAGTTCCGCACAAACCGAACAATTCCGATGTTATCATGAACGTAGCGGACCGAATAAAATACCGCTGGCCATGTTCAGCTAACTCCCTCACCGAAAATTCATCGCAAGGTCTGCCAGTATATATCTACGTTTTTGTAAGTAAGGGCTGCGAGAGAGAGGCCCCAATTTTACGAAAATCGATGGGTGTTAGCCACAGTGTCGCGCAACGCAGGGCTCTTTATCAAAGAGCTAACGAATTATTGGGAGAGCGGAAAAAAATATTTCATCTATTTTTTTAGATACAGATGCGCTCAATCTTATAAATAACTTACCTAGTGCAGATGCTCGGGTTAGTTGATCTACACCGGCTTTGCTGATGCCTGACAGAGGTAGCGCCTGCTCCTTTCGCCAATATAGCAATGAGATACATGATTGTTACCTCATTGTAACTAACATCAGAAGACCAGAAACTGCAGACTTAGAAAAGATACCGTATAAAATCGTGGTGAGCAACCAATACCTACTGCTAAATTCACGCAAAAATAAACGTCATTGACGATCTAGTGAATTCTCCTGTATACTTTGTGATCTACCAGAAGTTCCTTGTGTCGCAATTGATCTATATTTGAAACCTCAGTCTGTTAGAACCTATTTTATTCTTTAGCATGCAAGCCGTCGACAGTTCTGCCTGCTGGCGCTTCAGTATCCGCTTCGGCAGTATTCGTTTTAACACCATCTGCCTTAGCAGCAAACTTCTTCGTTGCCTTTAAAGAGCAAAGGTAATCATCTTGCCTTCGCAACGCATACCCTGCCCTGTTTGTCTTCATGGGCAATGAATTTCTAATCTGAGTGCCTTCGTATACGAAGTTCACATAAATTCTCTGATGGAAATATTATGCACAAACAAGCACCCTAGCTTGAGCTTCCGGCTTGAGTAAAGGTCTCATGAACATTTGACACAGTGGCCTTGAAAAGAAGGCAAGCCTAGCAGGAGGTGGCAAATGGTCAGATGGGATGAGGTTAGGAAGTCTGCGGAGATCACATGGCTGCAGCTGGCCGATGACCGCATAGTTTTTGGAGAGAGATGGGAGAGGTGTTGCTGCTGGATTGGACGTCGCCATGTCAATGATCATAATGATTGAATGTATATTTTCAAAATGATGACGATGTCAATTCTCATTATGATGATGAATTGAATCGCCCCCGATGCACAGCAATCGTAATGCTTGGCTACGAAGTGAGATTTAAATCGTGGAGTTGCAGAAAATTAATCACCATGTCCTGGACACTCAAGGCCTTAATCTCGCTAGGTGTTGATCCAAAGTGGCATCCTTATTCAAAAGCGAACATAGATACTTAAGGAGTGTCAGACTGATTAGCTGCAGATTTTCCGTATCCTATGAAGGTCTCCTTTTTGTGGCTTTCCCAACATATGTGCAGATATAACTGGGTATAAACTTCAAAGGCTCGAAGGGAGGACCACAGTCAGATCGAAATTATTTTCTTCGATAAATGCTGGACATAGCATTCTGTAGTGTTATGATGTTCATGATGAGCACGATGATGTTCTGCGCGCCAAGTATGCTGCTACAAGCGCTTTCCCAGAGGCTGCATGCAGCTCAGACATTTAGAACATATTTAGAAACTTTGACCGTTGTCTACGGAGTGCTGCACTGTGGCAGCGTACAGGCCAGTGCATGGAGCGATCTCGGAGAGCAGCGCCTTTAGGGAACGGGCCGTAGCCAATATGAAGCGGCTAGGTCCTTCGATGAGTGCTGCAAGCGCAGTTCATGCGCACCCGTTTTGCTCCACCCCTTCGCTTTCGTATGCCTGGAGGGCAACGGCTGCTTGCATGTGTGCCATATGAACATCAAAGATGATCATGAAGAGCATTTAGTAACGACGATTGCTGGGTCGGCTAGTTTATGGCCGGCTGACACTGAAGGAACCAGCGGAAAGACGGAGGAAATTACGAGCCGCAGACACACTAGAGTGCGTGTGCTTCTTTCAAGTCTTGTCCTGCGTCTTCTTTCCGATGGTTAATTCAGCTTTAAATATGCATGCATATATAATATGTCTTGCTCTTTTAAGAGTGCACGCGTCGTGCTCAAATGTGGACATCACCATCGAGGTTAAAGGTCCTATTAGTTTGCCCAGCAGACAAAATTTTATGCTTTAAGTGTTTAAGGAGATAATTTGATATGTGTTCTCATGTCACATAGAAAAAGTATACAAGCGCCGCTTGAGGCCACATGAGACAAAGAACAAAACCTAAATGAGCGCATTTTTTACTTACTGGTATCATGGTAGATATGCTTGAGACGTAGACGATGCTTCCTTTATGGGAATAAGAGCAAAAAACAGGACCTTTACATTCGATAGCTGCAGAAAGTTTGACCATAACTAAGATTATTGGCCATAAGCCTGCAGAGACTGGTGTAAAAAGTAAAGGGCGCAGAGTGTATTTTTCCCTCTTGCAAGCGCAAACGCGCCCTCCAACACGCATGAACATTTCCAGGAAGATTACAGTGAACGTGATTTTACTCCCTTGGCCTTTTATAGGCTTGAGACATTGGCTCAATGAATAAGATGGTTCTTTTTTTTAATTTTGCAATTAGTGGCGAGGATATGGCGCATTCTTCTGTCTAAACCTTTACATTTGTTTTCATATATTTTTCATATAAAGCATATATTCAAAGAAAACGCTGCAGGTAGGGTCAGGTGATAGCACGATACCAAAACAGCAGTGTAGTAGAAACTTTTGCGAGTAAAAACTTGTTTATTGAAAAAACCATTGGTAATCGGCTGTCAGACGTATTGCTGCCTTCGTAGGGTTACTGGGGTGAGTTAATTGACCCTTATTTTCCCCCAGGTGAGGAACCGCGCCTTAGCCCATTCCCCAAATCTACCACCCTTATGAACCGTTGTCCCCATCCACTACGTCGCCCTCCGTCTGCTTCTCACTCCGTCACTTTATGAGGCTGTCCGCGATCTTTCCTGCAAACAACCTGTACTGTCCATAGCCATTCCTGCATATGATGTCAACCCTTATTTATAGACTCCTGCTTGTTGTTAATTAAATGTTGCTCTTTTTATTTCTTTTATCTTACACCTGCCCCCCAATTCTTTCAACTATCGAAAATGCACCTCGCCGATAACTGCGCGAAGTCTGCAGAGAGTTAATGCGGAGGGGTAAGGTAAAGCTCTTGGAGTGGAGAGTGCGGTAGTTATTCGTATGGTCTCTCACCGGACATCTGCTTCGGTACGATTTACCATATCCCTTCTAATTTCAGCTGACTGTTTAATCGCAAAGTTACCATTATTTTCTGGTGCCGAAACAAAACGTTATAGATCGAGAAATGGTGCATTAGGTCCTGACCGTCCTTTTTCTTGAGGTATGGTAGGACCTCCTGCGTAATGTTGAAAGGTGCTCGTAGGTTCGTGTTGAAAACGTCATCAAGTTCTTCCAGCGGAATGCTGTCAAGTGGTCCAATTGGCGCCATATACCAGCATTGCTAACATAAATAGAAAGCGCAGAAAAAAAGTGAATGTTCTTCACAAGAATTGAACTGCTCTGCAAAAAACACGCCACCTGAGCTACGCACCTGGACATCAATCTTAAATTCTTGAATTCCAGAGATCCGTTGTAAACGTTACACGCAAATTTTTCTCAGACACAATCCATTGCGCACTGCACGCTGCCCTTAGTAATAATCCGAGTTTGCAGTTGCTGCAAAAAATCTACATTAGTAGGGAAATGCGTGCGCAATAGTTTATGCTGGAGAACTACCCCCTAATGGCCATAATATACTTTGCCGTCATTATTCTGTAAAATAGCCTGGTGGAGCTATAGTTTTCGTTGCGCCTCACAGTGGACTATTCCGTCTACCAAGTTATCTTTTCTCTTATCGCCTAAAAATTTGTCTCTTGCACCCAGTAGCTAGTGAGTGCATCATTGGTGCCAGTGTTTCAAATGCGCTAATTTATGTGTTTTAACTGGCATTGCGTTGTCATTCCAACAATTTCCCTAACATTGCTGTACGAACGGCTCGAAAGTAATGACCATCATTACATATCTGCGTTTATTTTGTTACCAAATGAGTGTTGAGCACGTTTCGCCCACCTCGTCCAATATACTCCTTTTGAAACTTGCCAAGTCGTATATTATCGTCCCCCTTATTACAAGTCACCGCTGGCTTGCTGGCTTTTACTGCGAAAGAAATGTCACTGACGCACGAACTGAGCTGTAAGCGCACAATGAGACGAAAATTCATCTAAAAAAATAACTTCCAAGATTATACATCATGAAAGAATTGACCAAGGGATGACAAGAAAATGTGTCCTAGGGAAGCTAGGAAAAAAAAAACTAATTCCACGTGAACGCTGTGCGGTTTCCTGTTGTAAGTCGGTGGGAGAAATTTGCATGAAAAAATTGTTCCAACTTTTCTTTAGCAACCTATCAAAATATGAATAAAAAAGTTCAGCCCGCTGTGCTTTTTAAAGAATCAACGAGCATCCTCAAGGAGAGTATTTATAGCGGACAGCGACTACCACTGCAGCTGTTGGCACTGGCTCAGAGAGTGTTCTGTTGTTAGAGCGCAACAGATCAAACTGGCTTGGAGCTGTCTGGCACGTAAGCATTCCTACTTGCCGACCACCAGTTGTAGTTCGTAACTCCACCGCAGCGTGAACTGTAGCGAGCGTCTGTACTCACGGAGTAGCCCCTTGTTCTCAAGTTACACCGTCAACAGCAACTGGTTTTTGAAGTCTTGGTAACTTTGCCCAACAAAATATATAGAATCTTGATCTTCCTCTTATGCATTCAAGCCTTCCTGAAAAAATAATAATTAGTACTACGGCAAACTTCAATTTTTTTCCGCACTAAAATGTACCCAATTGAAATGCCTTCTAGATTTCAGGGCTCTGAAACAAGCCAAGAAGTTGAGCAACTTCTTGTGTTAATCAATTCTCGTTTTCCATGCCAAGATATCGGTGAATAAGAGAGATGTGACCATTATGCTAAAGGAGACGATTTTTTCACTTCAGAAAGAGAAGTGATTTTGTGGATAGTTTAGCGCTACTAGATAGTTTATCTTACGTTGACCTTCATCCTACTCTCCTTGACGTGCTTCATTCCTACATTCAGGTCCCCATGCCGGATGTTTTGAGCATTGGTTGTTACTCCGAATATGTCAATATACCTTCTGGTATCCACGAAGGTTACTTCTAGAGCACCCTCGTACACCAATTTTTATTATTATTAATATAGTAAAAATTATGTTCTTTGTGTCATCGGCAATGTTTGACTCTATGCTGACCATAGCGTGATTTCTCGTGTAAAATATAGTTCCTCTGATGCAGCCAGCCTGCAGTGTGACTTGTATTGAACTCCGTGCCGCGTGTTCTAATAAAAAGTTGCCCTGTGTATAATACTTACTTGTCTGATTCAGTCAAATCTGTACGACAGTTCCTACCCGTCAATCATTAAATTGCAAGTCCACTTCAAAACATTTTGAATGTGTGCATTCTGGCATTTTCTCCTCTTCTAATCTGAAGTGGATTATGCAAGTTGAATATATTACATGCAATGTTTTGTGAACGCTGAATATCTTCAAATATAATTTCAACGAAACTTTATCAAGTGGAAAAGAAATGAAGTTGCACTTACATGAGGACTAATCTAGAATACGCTTGTTTAGTATGGGACACTAGATTCGCTTATTCTTCTATGCTTCAACGCATCTAAAGGAACGCTGCCAGATTCGTGTCTGAGGGATAAAACATTTACAGCACAGCTGTTAAGCGTCCTCGGGACTTTCGCGGTGGCATTAGCCATTAGAGGATAAGGAGGAAAGGTCAAAGCAGGAGAGCTAGGAGACAGTGGAAGCGCAGCGATGAAGACGCGAGAGGAGGAGGAGATGAAGACAACCGAAAAGAGGACCGTATGGCCCAACGGATGCGGGGAGCGCACTCAATCGGAATGTTTGAGGTACATGCGCCGAAGATTGCCGCATAGAACAAAAAATAAGAGGAGCTCAGAATAGGTGAAAAGAGGAAAAAAGGTTCGTTGGTGCAACAGACGCTAGGATCAATTAACGCACGCAATTGCTGCGCCGAACAATCGCAGTAATGAGAAAGCGCAGTCCTAGAGAATTTTTTAATTAGTGTAAAGCCCTTTACGGACGGTCACAGTTAGAACATCTTGTCGAAAAGCATTCTACGTTTAAGATTAGAAATAATGTATCGCATACATTTTCAAAGGATGATAATTATTTTTGAGCGGTATTTATTCCTACCTGCCTGACTTTCAGCCAATCAACATTGTTAGAAGAGTGCTGTCAGCGGCTAGTTGGTATATTATAAAAGGACCGGACAAGGGACAAGAAGCACACAGGACGAGCGCGCGTCCTGTGTGCGACTTATTCCTTGTCCGGTCCTTTTCGTGCAGTTTTCGTCTTTAATAACATTATTAGAACTAGAAAAAATTATAATTAAAGAAATATTCAATACCTTTTTCCGGCTCACGACCTGTTATTGGAACAGATTAGCATCTAGCGACTTTTATTGCTCCTGCAAAGACGGCTTCCACGCGTGCGACGTGGAGCACAGCTCTCGTCTTCTGTTCAAGTGTTTTCTTTATCACCTTGTTTTTTTTTGGCCTTGTGGGGGAACCCAGCGCTTTTGCTATTCCTGACTGTGAAAATAGCTTGCGGCACGAGTGGAGTGATTAATAATTGAAGAAATTCCTTATTGCCGCCAACTATGCGTTTGCTCCTCCCCTTGGCTCTTTAAACCTTGCTCTGATCACGATAGACAGGCGTTATAAACGTTTGAAAAGAAAAAAATATTGTGTTGCCTGCCTGAGCTTGGCATAATCTCAACAGTATGTCAATCTTTCCAAATTGATCTGCTGTTTTTTTTTTGCAATCGCCGACACGTCTTCAGGACGGTGGATATCACCAGGAACCACGAGAACCTTAAGACGAGAAAGGGCAGGAGGTGAGCAGTCCTTACGTCAAATGTTTTTTTTTTCTTTTTATATTTCGGCAACCCGAACCAGCTAATGCGAGAAAGAACCTACACAGTGTTTACGCCCTAAAGAACGACTCTTAGGCGGATAGATGTCCGCCTTGTATATGAGTTCTCCCGGCGCACATCAGCATGCTGCTCGCATTTCGAATAAGTCCCGAAGAAAAACACAAGCACGTAATTGTCGAGTATCTGAGATTCACCATCGCACGGAAAACTCTTGGGCATGAAAGTAAGAAAAGCGTTAAATACCTAAAATAACTGGCTTGGACGGCATTGAAGCACAAAAAAAGGCCGAGAGGGACACAAGAGGTGTTTTTCTAGCTGCAGCTAGTTGGTTAGCACAGCCGCGGGAGAGTTATCTGCAGGGAATCAGCGTTCTGAAAAACCAAGCTGACTGCATGTGAACAAAATTTCAAATGACAGCCTGTGAATAGGGTGCTTCTTGGGAGCGGCGATACTGTTAGAAGTTGCGATTTTTTTCTTTTACAGCCTTGAGAACTGATTGGGGGAATAACGCCGTTCATGCAACTCTATTTTTTAATTTCATGTGCGCTGTAGACGTAGCATTCCAAAGAGAAAACATCGTTTGAGTATAACGGTGGTTCATTTACAAAGGGAAGATACAGCTGGGTCATCAACAGATAGAATGCCAAGCATACTCTACGGGGTGTCTAACATAAGTTGAGCCAAGGCCTAAAGAGAAGTGGTGCACTGTAAATGAAAGAAACCAAAAATATATTCAGTGGCGCAACTCAGTATTTTATAAACGCCTTCTAATCAGCGCAATACCTATGTTTAATTATCTTTCATTATTTTATAGCAGGGGTTGGTTCAAAATCACATGATTCTGTTTTTTGTAGGAACGTACTTCATGTGTGGTACTTTTTTCCAGCGTTTGAAGAAATCCTACAAAATGTGAAAAAAGTTGAGTGGGTCACCGAAGCACCGTCTTAAGAGTATTAAGCGATAGCGTTAACACGTTCCTGCTGTGGCCTGGGGTCTTCTACTCGTATTGCATCCACAGGCATGGCTATTCTTTACTATGCATTCATATATCGCGGGGAGTCCTCATGCCATTCTTGGCGCATTGATGTAGCTGTTAAGCAATGGGTCAATGCTCCGCAAGTGGCTTCTTCAAACAAAGCCGCCAATGGGGTTGCCACCTGTGACGGTGCCGAGATTTCTCACGGTCCGGCGGGAAGGTTGTGATGACGTCTCTAATTCATGTGACCTAGGTGGAAAGTGAGACACCTGATTTTTGAACGCCGACGCCGGATTTTCTGCACAACGGGAAGTTTAACGCTATGGCGTTAAAAAGAAAGAACGCGCGGAAGCGCTATTGCGCTACCGTGGAGTCGCGTGCTCAAAGGAGTTTTGACTGAACGAAGTATGCATTGTGACCATGTCGAATCGACCTGCAAGTGCATGAGCACCTATGTCACGAACAAGGGTAGCACACGCCAGCCTCCTATAATGAAAAGCAGGCCACACAAAGGCGATGAGACCAAGCTTTTATACAGTGGACACATACACAAAACAAAAAAAACGGGAAGGCGGCGGCGTCCCGCACCAATCCGCCAAAAGTAACTGCGGCTACAAATTTTGCTTCTGAATCGCATAATGAAGCATTTATATGCCACCGTTAATTTTTTAAATATTTGAAGGGTCAGCAGAATCGTCGTTTTCATTGTTGGAAATCTTTTGGTATCTATAACAGCCGTAAGGGTATCAATGCCAGAGCGAGCAAAAAACCATCTTGCTAGGTTACTTTTGGCAAATGCGGTTCTTCAAGGAAACCTTTCCGACTTTTTTTATCGCTAGGTTGTCGCCTTGAAAAAACTACCGGATTTTTGCGTAACAAAAATCCCCGTGAAATTTGATAATCCCCAAATTTGAAAATCTGAGGGGTGGAATGTTCGCTTGCCTTACATTGAATTATCAAACGGGAATATACTAATCCCATCCACTCTTCTACTTTAATCCACACAATTATTCTGACACAATTATTCCCAGTCCGACCTAATCTACCTTATCCCAATCACTAATCCACATTAATCCTTTTCCTTAGCGGCCTGCCTCGAGAACTTCGGCATAATCTTCGTATATTCTTCTTGATGCACGTGTTTAAGGAGGCCTCATTTTTATTTTGTATCATTGTGCAGCGCATAAAAGTGAAGGGTGGCCTCTCACTTTTAAACTGCCAGTAGGCTCACTTCGTTTCTCTAAAACTCGTTTGAGGGCGCTCTACTGCATCAGCGCTCGAGCACAGACGCTGAATGTTTTTTTGTACCTGACGGGATTTCCTAAATTCCGGAAAATAAAAGAGCATACAGGATGTAGGCTGCAACATAAATTGAATTGGCTGTTTCTGGAAAACTCTAGATCTTACGAAATGCGTTTCCGCTAAAATTATAGTTATGAAAATTGTTCATTTTCTCTCAATAACGAATTAATTAGGCGGAATTCAAAAATACTGCGCCAAGCGACGGGACACGATATACTGTTCCCTTCTCCATCTAGGCCATACTATTAATTTTTAAGTGCGCAATGAAGTTACGTGTTACAGCCTGCAGAATAATCCGTGAATCATTATGGGCTTTTAAAAGGTGCCATCATTAAATCGTTATGATGGTTCGCGCCATGTGCCTGAACAGTCCATTGCTTTTAAGATGGTCTCAAATGCCATCCTGAGTGTTATTCATGAGCACATAAGGAAAACGGGAAAAGAGTTGCGGGGATGGAGCAGTTAGTTGTTGAGAGAGAAAAAACGGCCGTGGCTTAGCTTGGTTAAGCCTGGTGATTGCGAAGCAATAGTGTGTTATTCTCAGATCAGCTGGTAGTATGGCTGCTGGTAGTCTTGGGTTATGCTAGTGTTACGGCTTACAGTGAATCATCTAAGAGGAAGTCATCCGTCGAATCCGTGTATGCCGACAAACATTTCCCTCACCAGCGTGCCCATTACAAAATCTTCCAGTATCGATTGGCCGACGGTGCGGTAACACTCCATTTTCTCCGCGTCGTAAGATATGCCCACTCGGTGCTTGCAGTAGCGTTCGTTAAAGTACGGTAGCGTTACGCCGTAATAAATGTTGGGGTTATTTTCCCCGTCCAAAATGCGGTGCAGTTTGTTGTACGTCTCCTCGTCGTCTTCACGATGGATTAGCGGTAGCTTGTATGTTTCGGCCACGTTGCAGATGGCCAAGTTGTCTGCATAACACCCCCATCGTTCGTCGGTCATCTAAGTTTGCCCACTTGTGCATCTGCGTGTCCGGCGTGTCGCTGGTTGCCCCGGGGTCCGGCGGTAGACCCACCTTGCGTCTTACAATGTCGTTCTTGTAGCGCGGTACGCGCTCGTACGCGTTGCCTATAAAGACCTCGTCCAGGTAGCAAAACGCGTTTTTATTGTTTTTGTTGAACACGGTTCGAGTAGACCGCTTTTTGGGGTTGGGCGGCGTCTTTGACGGACCGGCGAGACGGCAGTATGGCCCGAACGGCGTGCACGACGTGGCTTCATACCCACTTTTCGTGAACACGAATCGACCGTTGCTACACGTCAAACCGTCCGGGCACGGGTAATCCACTGGAAGGGATTCCCACGTTACGGCGTCGTCTCCAAAAAACTTAGTCGTCGATTCCCTTGGCGCGCCAATGTTCGAGCAACTTCTGATAGGCGTATTTATTGATGTAGTAGTAATCGAGCATCATGGGCCCTGGGTCTGTCATCACGTATTAGTAGAGTTTTGCGATTATCTCTAGAACGTCAACTACCACGCGCGTTCTTAGCTGAATTTCAGCCTTGGTGAGAGATTTCTCCTGTCTTTTCATCGAACGCTCTTGTCTCTGCTGGGGTGTTTCTTCTGCACGCTGTTTTCTTCGCTTTTCGTTTTCCTTCTCTCGAAACTCACGTTCCTTCTCGAGCCGCTGCTGCCGCTGTTCCGGGGTTTCTTGGACACGCCTCTGCCGCTTAGTCGCGTTCCAGCGTTCTGAACTAGTAGAAGGAGACTCACTGTCGGGCAAACTCATTTCTTCCTTTGCTTCTGCTGTTTCCACAGAGGAGGTTGCACGTTGTCGCCGAGCTGCATACGGGGCACGCCGCTTAGAAAGTCGTTCTTCTTCCGTCTCCGTAGCTCGCTGATGCTTCCTCTTTGCATCCTGCCGAGCTGCCTTGTTCATAGGCACCATCGTAACATCTGGCTGTATGACTGCCTTGGCGAGAGGAGCGGAGCTGTTTTATACAGCTGGTGTTACGTCACTCTGACCGTAGCGCCCCTGGTGAGAGGAGCGGGAGTTAGGCCGCCGTTTGTGGCTACCGCCTCGCCTCGCGACGGCGTGAGATGGGGCCCCGTTTTTACACAGCTAGTGTGACGTCACTCTAGGTCACGTGGTGTAACGTCACGCAGCGAGGTCACGCTAAATGTCAATGGTGCCTACCACCGCCTCGCCACGGAACGGGCTGAAGTGCGACCTAAAGTAGTATTGCTTCGCAATAAAGTCGTTCTTCTTCCGTCTCCGTAGCTCGCTGATGCTTCCTCTTTGCATTCTGCCGAGCTGCCTTGTTCTTAGGCACCATCGTAACATCTGGCTGTATGACTGCCTTGGCGAGAGGAGCGGAGCTGTTTTATACAGCTGGTGTGACGTCACACCGACCGTAGCGCCCCTGGTGAGAGGAGCGGGAGTTAGGCCGCCGTTGGTGGCTACCGCCTCGCCTCGCGACGGCGTGAGATGGGGCCCCGTTTTTACACAGCTGGTGTGATGTCACTCTAGGTCACGTGGTGTGACGTCACGCAGCGAGGTCACGCTAAAGGTCAATGGTGCCTACCACCGCCTCGCCACGGAACGGGCTGAAGTGCGACCTAAAGTAGTATTGCTTCGCAATAAAAACATTTATTGAAATCTCAATGAGATTAGAGGTGGGCCGTCGTCTTTATCGTTGACGTCTGGCCTCTGCGCAAGGTCGGGCCCCTATTCCAGGGCTCCGCTGAGTCTTGCTGCTTCGCATGCGTGCTGCACAAGGGCCCTTTGGGCTGTGAGCTCGCTGCTGGTGAGCAGACCCTCCCATTACTCCGCACTCGGGGTTTTGAGTTTGTGGAATGCATAATTGCGTTTGCGCTCCCATGTAATGTGGTATAGCGTGGGGGTTGCCCCGCACCACGGCCATGTGTCCCTGAATTGTGTAGGGTACATTTTGTGTAGAATGTATAGGTTGAAGAATGTTCCTGTTTGCAGTCTCCGCCAGTTCACTGCTACTTGTGTTAATGAGTTGTGTGGCGGATGGCACTTGAGCCTCTGTCCTCTGTAGCAATTTAGTAGCTCCGCATATACTGGCTACACTATGGTAGGGTTCTCTGTGGTCTCCAACAGCTCAGCTCAGAACGTGATCTCGCAAACTAATCTGTCCGCCCTTGAGTTTCCCGCTATTCCCGTGTGTGCCTGTATCCAGAGTATCTTGTGGGTTACCTTTTGGCTAGAGGGCCCTGTTTCGAGGAGGATTCTTAGGGCCGCCTTGCAGACTCTACCTTGCGCGTAGTTCCTGCATGTGGATTTCGAGTCTGTTAATATGATCAGTGATTTGTTTCTCCGATAGCCTTCGGCCGCCGCTAGTGCAACGGCGACTTCCTCCCCCTCTGCTACCGTGTGGCCCCGTAGGGTTGCGTATGTGATCGGTTTGCCGGCGTAATCCACGACTGCTGCGGCGGCATTGATTATTCTTGTGCGTTTATCCCACGGATAAAGCGCTGTGTCCGTGTACACTGTGTTTTCTAGTTTAGCCAAATGGCGTTCCACATAATCTGCCCGCGCCTGTCTTCTAGCCGCGTGGAGAATCGGGTCCATGTTGTTTGGTATAGGACAGACTCGGAGGGCTTTACGGATGTTGTCGGGGACATCGGCGGATCGATCAAAATGCCCTTCCATGTCGTAACCTAACCTCTTTAGGAGTGCTCGGCCGGCGGCTGACGTTCGGAGTCTGGAATTCTTCGTCTTGCGCTGTGCTTCCGCCAGTTCGCTGAAGGTGTTGCTGAGCCCCAGCTGCAGCAGCTTGTCGTTTGGCGTGTTTCTAGGCAGGTGTAGCGCCGTCTTGTATGCTTTTCTTAAGAGCGTGTCAGCTTGTTCCCTTTCTTGCTTGTTCATGGGGTGGAACGGAAGCGAGTAGGTGAATCTGATGACCACCAGACTTCTGACCAGTTTTATCGTATCAGCTTCTTTCATTCCGTATCTTCTTTGGGAGACCCTGGTTATCATACGACTCACCTGCACCGTTGACGTTTGAAGCAGGCTGATCGTGTGGCTGCATTTATTACTTCCTTGGATCCACATGCCCAAGACTCGTATCATGTTTCTCTCTGCTATGTTTTGTCCCTCGAGCTTCACTTCTAGCTCTGCTTGGGTGGGGCGTCTTCCTACTCTCAGGAGCTCGGATTTATCCGTGGCGCAGGCTAGTCCCCTTTATTTAACATAATCTTCCACGCAGCTTGCTGCTTCTTGCAGTTTCCCTTTTCTCCCAAGGAGCCTTGGTTGACCAGACTGTAATATCATCTCCGTACATTGCGTGTTGTATACCTTCGATCTTGCTAAGTTCCTTGGCTAGACCAATCATCGCTATGTTAAATAATATGGGCGAGATGACAGAGCCTTGTGGCGTTCCTTTGCTCGGGGTAGTGAAGATATCGCTTCTCAAGTCTCCAATTCCTACGGTGGCCGTTCGGTTGGTCAGGAAGGCCCTCACGTAGTCATGGGTCCTTCTTCCGCAGTTGGCGTTGTTCAGCCCATCCATGATGGCTGCGTGGCTGACATTGTCAAAGGCCCCTTTGATGTCGAGGGCCATGACTATGTTTTCGCCCGTTTTGGGTGCTGTTTCGTGATAATTCTCTCGTAGAGCTTCCCCAGGCATGAAGTGAGAGAGATGGGTCTGAGGTTCTCTATCTGCAGCTTCTTGCCCGGTTTAGGGATCATCACCACTACGGCGTGCTTCCACTCGTCTGGGATTCTTCCCTGTTCCCACAGTGTGTTGAGGTATGCTGTTAGTTGATCCGTCACCTCGTCGCTGAGGTTGCGTATCAGGGAGTTTCTGTTCTGCCAGCTCCCACTGCCGTGTTCTTGGTTATCGCCCTCATTGCCGCGGCCACTTCCTCGCGTGTTATGGGTCTGTCCATGTCGGGGTTCTCTATTCCTAGGTACTCCCCGTCGTAGCCTTCGGGTTCGTTCTTGCCGTAGCATTTTGTTCGTACCGCCTCAAGTAGTTGCTCGTCGTTCCCCTCGTATTGGCGTACGAGTCTCTGGATCGTCTTTCCGCTTTCGGCCTTAGTCTTTGTGGGATCCATAAGGGCTTTAAGTATGCGCCACGTTTAAGTATGCGCCAGTGTTCCGTACAGCGAGCTGCTGAACTGTTTCCACCCTTGTCTGGCTTGCTGCGCCGCGTACTCTTCCGCTTGAGTCGTGATTTCCGGTATTTTCTTCCTAAGCTTCTTATTCAGCCTCTGTTTTTTCCATCTTTTGGTGAGCCCGCGTCTTGCGTCCCATAGCCCGAGTAGCCGCTTGTGCACCTCCGGTACTTGTTCTGTTCTATCTACTTCTTGCGTGTGCATTTCTTGCATTTGCTTTAGCTGCTGGCACCACTCCTCTATCGAGGTGATCTCGCTTTGTAGCTGTCGGCTGTGTTGTCGAAATGCGTCCCAATCCGTTAGGCGGGCCGTGCCGATCTTTCTCTTGGCGTTTTCTGCCTCTATCGGGGTTCTTATGATGTGGTGGTCGCTGCCTAGGTTTTCCAGCATGTTCTCTCACTCGGCCTGCCTTGCTCCTTTAACAAAGGTTAGGTCTGGACACTTGTCTGGGCTGACGCTGTTGCCCTGCCTTGTTGGTTGGTTTTCATCTGTTAAGAGCTCGCAGCCTATCGCTTCTGCTGCGTTACATATATTCTGCCCTTTTCTCTCGGCTTTCTGGTATCCCCAGCTCGGACTTTTGGCATTAAAGTCCCCTGCTATGATTAGGACGTTCGACTTGGCTAGCCTACTTGCTTCAGCGAAAAGCTTAACGAAGTCGCCGTCCTTTTGTCTGAGGGGCTGTAGAAATTGACTACGAAGGTGCTTTTGGCCCTTCGTTTCTTCTTGGGAATTAATTCTGTTATCACGTGTTCTATCTTTGTACCCTCAATTTCTTTGTGTGCTATGGTTACTATCTTGTTACTGATGAAGATTGCAGTGCGTCCGCTTTCCTGGCATGTGTACCCTTTTAGCGTGGGTGCAGTGTTGGTTTTTTGAAGCATGATAAAGTCTGGTGGTATGTCCTTCGTGTTGATGTACTGCTGTAGGAGCCCCTGTTTACGCCGGTAGCACCTCCAGTTCCATTGCCACAGCTCTAGTTGGTTTTGTCCTGCCATGTTGCGTTGTTGTAAGTGTTCGTACTTTGTGTTTCTGCTCCGAATCTCCTCCCGTTGTATAGCCTATCTCTGGCGTCGTTTATGGTTTTTGCGTATTTTGATTTTTTACGTAGGTGCGGAAGCTTTGATCCTGCAGCGCTATTTTCTGTTGTATTCGTTGTATTTGGCTTAGCATTGTTGCCATAAAGCTTTTCATCTCATCTCTGAAACTTTGCTCTTCTGACTGTTGTGTGGGTTGCTCGGCGGGCGGCGGTGGTGATCTCTTAGGCGAGCACCCTGCCTGCCTCTGCCACTGCATTTTCCTTATCAGGTCGTCTATTCTCTTTTTTTGAGCTGCCTCGTCTCTTCGCGGCATAATTCTAGCCCTTTTCTGAGCGCCTTGTTTTCCTCGGCTAGCTTCATCTCGTTATTTGTTTCCATGTTATTGTTGTTAGTGCTCTGCCCCGAGTGCGGAATAAGTGATTTGGGAGGGCCCGCTCCCCAGCTCACCTTAACGCCGCTCTTCTGCTGTTGCTGTGATTGCCCCTGCCGCTGGCCCGCGCCGCCGTTTTGCTTCCCCAGCGGTGGGTAGGACTCGTCCCTGCTGGCGCCTCGGCTCTGGCTCCTGCCCTGGTTGCGGCTTCGGCTCCTCGACTTCTGCTCGTTTCCGCTCCGGCCCTGGGTTTGGTTCATCTCTTCCTCTCCGAAGCACCTCGGCCACTGCCCGCGGCTCCGGCTCCTGCTTCGGCTACGCCGCTGGCCTTTTTTTTTCTGTCGTCCTCGCAACTCCTCGGCTGTCTTGAGGCGCTGCTTGCAGTCCTTCGAGCCTGTCGCGTGGTCTCCGCAGATCAGGCATTTGGGCGTACATTCATGTTCTTCCGCCGGGTTTTGCTCGCCGCATTGTTTGCAAGCCTTGGTCTCGGGGTTCGGGCAAACGTCGGACCGATGGCCTTGCTGGCAGCAGATGTTGCAGACTTTTCTTGTGGGCGCTGCGAGCAGCCGAGGCGACCGGACGGACGTTGCATGGGCTCCGCGAATTTCGAGCTTTTCGAACTGTTCAATCCCATTGGACCATCAAAGTTTTGGTTGGAATCAACGGCGGATCAGAAGAGGACCACTTGGACACCAAATTCAAAACGATGAAACTTATTCTTTTTATATTTCCGGACTTTGAATTTCCCATGTGGTCGGCCGCACGCTAGGCCTAGCTAGGCCTAACACAAGTACGGGGGTTCGCGGGCTCCCCGGCCTCGGCCCGAGGTGATATGCAGCCCGGAATGATGTCCCGACCTAGTAACCAACCCGGGAATCGACGTGTAGTGGAAGGACCGGCCAGGGATTTTGCCGAAACCCAAGATATGGAGAAAGACTACCTCGACGCCGCCGGGCCCGGACTCGTGGAGAGCCGAGGCGGACAGGAAGCAGGCAGACAAGACCCTAAGTGCAGCACCCCGTTATCAAGATTTCAGGAGGAAGAAGAAGGCCATAATTGGGAGATCGCCATGTCCAAGCGAGAGAAAAGGCGCCAACGAGACAGCGAGCGGAGCGGCCATACGGCGGCTGCGCAAGGGAATGGAAAAACCCCAGACGGAGCGCGGAGCACAGCTGGCGCGCCAGCTGCGGCGAAGCAGAGAGGAGCAATGCGGAGAAGACTACCTCCGCTCCCGAAGGACGACCTCAATATAGTCCTCAGGCCGAAGGGGCTCATCGTAAGAAATTTCCAGACCCATCAAGTGGCTCGAGCGGTGGTAACAGCAACCGGATCGAGGTGCAAGGCGGAAGATTTAATCGTCAGACTACGCAACGGCTCAAACATTATTATCGTGAGCACGGACAACGAAGAAGAGGCCCAGCGCGTGAGACACATTACTCAAGTCACGTTCGGGGACCGCACCTACGCGGTAAATGCACACGTGGTTGTACCGGAGGGCACGCAGCGTGGAGTCATCCATGGCGTGGACCGAGGTACCTCGCCAGCGGAGCTCAAGGCAAAATTAAGAGTACGGACGCAAGGAGTCAAGATCCTCGCCGCCCGCATGCTATGAAAGACCTCGCCAGCGGAGCTCAAGGCAAAATTAAGAGTACGGACGCAAGGAGTCAAGATCCTCGCCGCCCGCATGCTATGAAAGACAAGTACAGCAGTCATCACCTTTGACGGCCCCATAACCCCGAAGCAAGTACTCTACTACGGAGGGGAGGTGTGGTGTTACCATATCGCCCCACAAGACAAGTCCGCTAGTTGTTGAAGATGGATAGTGCTGCGTAAAATGATACGGCGTGCACAATAATTTACAAATCTTCAGCGCTGTGGTCAGGAGAAGTTCCGTGTTTATTTAATCCTTTGCTACCCTTTATTCTTCAAAGGGGTCTATACCAATAAATTCTCTGAGCAAAAAAACCTTTAAAAGGTAACTGATGTACGGCACGACTTGGTGACAAAAGAGCACATTATTCCATTTTCAAGCATCTCTCGCGTGCAATCTTGTGACGAATCAGAAATAGTTGGGGCAGTTGGACTCCTCCTCCCCATTCAATGAGAGTGAAATATGTGGCCAAAATTTACAAGAAAAGACAAGAATTCACAGGGCCTATTCTTCGTTCTTGAGCGGCGAGCGTATCACCGCTATAATAGTTAGCATTAAACGCTTTGGCGTGGTTGCAAATCACAAAGCTCTGGCGCTATTGGCAACCAGTAGAACGCGTGATGTGGCAAATTTGAGAAGGCTCATGACTGCGCGGTTCAAATGAGGTTGAGTTTAGACATCTAGGCTATTTAGCGCCAATGACAGCAACGTTGTCGACATGAAGGCACGGAGAAATGCTGTTTGCAACATCGATAAAGCATCTTCTGTCGATATACCTTCAATGCGCCTAATTATTCACCAATCGACTACGTAGTAGTTGTGGGATTCATTATCAAATATTGTTTCTGCAATCATGCCTTCTCTTTCGGAGCACCCCTCGTTTGGCATTTCTTGCCCACGCCGTCAAGAGCAGCCTTGTTCCGAGCAGTGAGTGCCAGCCAGCAGCCAAGGGAGGCGAAGTGACGAGCTGTGCCTTCCCCGATGCCTGAGGACGCTCCTGCGTGGAGAAGATGAGAGTGGAAGAAGTAATAAGGCGATTAATGAGCTTCAGATCGTGCAGTAAATGTGGGATCAGCGTCATAGAGTGAGAAAGGGTGCCCTGCGTCCTGCCTACCAAGGTCTAGTTTAAATACTCCAAATTGAAACGAACAAATCTAGCCACCGTGCTCAAATAGAAATAGGAATAACAGTTGCACACAAAAATTAAGAGAAGAGGCAAATACGTCGGAACATAATTTTTTGTAATTTATTATTTATTTCTTATTTATAACGATCGCAGCTCAACGCAAGTGACTGCCGCACCCTAGATAATCACGGTGAATATCACAGAACTCAGTGTTGCTCACTTGCATCAGGGACGGGTCTCCTTAAATAGACTGCAAAATGCTTAATATATATTGCTAAACATCGGCTATAATATTTAAAAATAACAATATAGCCTTTTTGTGTAGCTGTTAAAAGATTTTAGAGCCTTGTTTAACAAAATAATATTTTAAAACAGTGAGTGCCCTGGCGAATTAAAATGTCCATCCGCAAAATGTCCTCAGCCGGCGAAGCTTGCGGTCCCACGCAGTGAAGGGGAAAACGCACTCGATGTTTACAGAAAGCGATCTTTACCCCTGATGACAGGAAATTCCCCTTGAGCTCCGGCATAGCGACCATCCGCAGCGGTATTCGAGAAGGAAATGCGCGAATGCAAATGAAGCGCGCCAATATTCCGGCACAGAGCGGGCAGTCACACGTGTAGCGTCGTCAGCACGCTTGATACGCACGCTGGACAGCGTCGCTTGGACTGACGCGAGCGCCGCGTGGCGTTAGCCGCTGGAGCAGATACAATGTCCCGGTATGTTTGCGGCGGCTGACGATACTTAGAGCGCAGTTCGATTTCTCTTGTCTTCCGCCTGTGCCTGACCGAAGGTGAGAGTGCGCGCTCTTGACGGCCGCGTTTAGCCGCGTTTTGTTGGTGATTGGGGTCTGAGGCGTGCACAGAATGCATGTTATGGTTTGCTTAACTCGTCAACCCGACATGGTTCGCGTCATCTCGCGCGCCCTTCGAGTTTGGCCTACAAGCAGCCGCTTGAAAGAAAATCAGATTAGCATAAGTAGGGCAAACCTAAGTTGCCCCTACACGTGGCATGCAGGACAAGGGCTACGTGTACAAACCGGGAAGCCGGATATATCCGCGAGTACACTCCGATGCGCGCTGTCAGAGGAGAAGAAATTTAAAACAGCCTGAACAAATCTGACCGAATGATTCATTTGTTACTAAATCTTACAAACGCCGCGAACCCGCATATGCCCTTCTTTTGCTAATATTTCTTTCGAGCGGCAGCTTTGAGGCTAAACTCGAAAGCCAAGCGGGCTGTCGGACGCCTTGTGGGGTTGTCGGGATTCACATACTGCACGGTGTTTTCTGTGCTCGCGTGAGATCGCAGCCATAACCTAAACGCGGAGAAACGTGTCGATCAAGAGTAGAGATGCAAACTTTCAAGAGATACTGAATGCTCTGAAAACTGCCGTTTTTCCTCTTTTTTTTTTGTTTCGAGAAAAATACACTATTTCTTAAAATACAGAAACGCAGGTTATTAGGTGGTGGTTGTAGTGGTTTTATTAAAAATAATAGTAAAAAGGAAAGAAAAGATTTTTGCTAGCCCCGGCATCTGCCATCGATACTGAAGCACCTGAGCTGGGGCAGCGGAAATAAAGGACAGCAGGCAGAATTGAGAAATGAAATGAAAGAGGTGAGGGGACAGGAAGAGAGGATAGGGGGAGAAGTATTATGTACAAACTATTTACACAATAGCAGGTTATTAAGCACATTTACTTTTTAACTCAGAAATAACTTGCGCATTATACTTTTAAACCAAAACAAAGATGCTACAAACGGTTTTCAGGAAAAGATGGTGACATGTTGCAAAGGCTAGAATCACCGGAAAGCATTGCATCTATGTGGCTCGGTAGTGCTGGGTAGAGAAATGCATGCTTGCGGGCCTTTTCTCAAGCTCTCCACCGCACAAAAAGCTAAGCACAGCAGATGCTGTAGCCTGGCGCCAAATACAGATAAGCTGATTTCAAAACATGCATAAATACAGTAAAATGTGTCCTGTTCAATACTCTGACACCTACTCCTGGTGTGACACAAGTTCCACATTCTTCTACGTTTCATAGGGTTGTGCGGGAAAGCTTGAACCTTTGAAGACGACGCACACGTCTTACGATCAGTGGGGAGGCTCAACTGTCTAACGTATGCATGTTTTGAAGATCAGCTTTGAATAAATAGCTTCGGCCACAGGGGTTATGAATTGAGAACCCGAACCTATCATCTTGTCAAATAACTCTGAAGACGCTTCACAATAAAGATTATTCTTTCTCTCATTTCGAGATTCGAGTGCAGGCGCTAAATTTTTTGCACTCAGTCTCTCGCTAGATTGTTGCGCAACTTCGTATGCACACTACGAACTGCGACCAGTTTATTTCCGACGACACTGAAGATAGGAAAATTTGGAACTGCCTACATGCGACTCATGTCAGCGGTTGGTTGCTAGAAACACATTGCCACCATGTGGACAGCTCAGAATGCTTGGCACACTGCCAAAATGCAGAGTCAGAGCAACCTTTACATTGCGTAGGGAGGTGAGACTATGCAGATAACTCTGTTTGCACATTTTACCGGCGTTCGGCTTCTTCTCGGTGAAAAAAAAAAACTAAAACGAAAAAGCATGGCTGGAGGTTTCTTATTGCTAAGAAAAAAATTTCTGCAAAAGCACGGTTCCAAACGTGGGTGAAATAAGTTTTCGAGTTTTCGGGGTTTGGCCAAACCTATTCTGTGGGCGCCCCAGGTTGGTTCTGAGGAAGGGTCAACTCAGTTTTCAAATTTTTCGGGGTTGTCCCACCCATATAATAGGGGGGCGGGGGGGGAAGGCGTATTTTGAAGGTGTCCCAGGTTGGTTCCCAACGTCGCTGGAGGTTTAGCAGTGCTAATAAAAAATGTATTTACAAGAAACATGGGTCAACTAAATTTAAAATTTTTGGGGAGTAGGCCACCCAAACTTCGGCGGTGAGCCAACCCCTTTTTTGAAGGTAGGCGAATTCTAGTTTGAGGCTACCTAGATCACGCCTGTCTTCCACCCGAGTACACCCTTTTTCAGCGGCAGTCAAATTCGGTCAAGGTCATTTCATCTCAAAGGTTAAATATCGAGGGTCGAAGTTCGAGGCTTAATTTCAAAGACCCATCGGTTTTTCCAGGGTCGCTAGTGAAGTAGGTCTTTCGCACTAAAAATGCCTGGCAGTTTAGCATTGTTAGGTGCGAAGTATTGTGCGAAAGCACGGTTTTTTCAATGTGGAAACCACCGCCACGTACCCCAAAGCGTGTTTGAGGTGTCCACTGACCCAGGGAGCCAGTTACGCGCCATTTCTTTCCTCAAAATGAACGGAGTCTAAACCTTTCGCTGATTTTGAGAAGGAAAGGCTCATAACTTGCTCTAGTTGTAGATGGAGTCCGCCACCTACTCACCTTGCGATTTAGGTATCAAGTTACACAGTGAACCAGTAGCAGCGCACTGTGTCGGTTCGGCTAGAACTGCTTTCGCACTAAAAACGTTTTTCTCACCAAATCTTCAAAGTTTTTTTGAGACACTCACATCTCTAGGGAAGAGCGCGCACTCTTCCCGTCTGTGCGCTGCGCGGAACTGCGCTACAGCTATCGTAAGCTGCCGCAAATATACCGAGGCACTGTCTCGGCTCCAGCAGCCAAAGCTTCGCGGCGCTGGCGTCTGTCCAGGCCAAGCAGTCGAACAAGCTATTACCTCCGTGAATCAACGCTGGCTTACCGCTGTAAGCGGGCGGAGGTCGCGTTCACTCACGGAAGTACGAGCGTGTGCGTATTTATCCTTCTCGATAAGTTTACTTTTTCGTACTTTCTGGATTTTTCAATTTGGGCCGTCTCCAGCAGATATCTCTACTAGAGCAGAACATGTATAGCGCAGCAGGAAGGAAACGCTGCTTTGTTCAGTTTTTGTGTTTTTTGCAGGGTAATCAAAGATGTGAGCTCCGCTTCGATTTTAGCTGCGTTTTAGGCAGATAAAAACTACGCTACTCATGCTGGTGTCCTTCTTGGTTTATTCCTCGACATAGCAACACCCGCGGCGGAAACTAAAGGCGAGATGGCACGGACGTCTTCTCCTTTACTTCTCTCTCTTCCCGTTGAGATACGCTCTTCATTCCTCGAAACAAGCGCGCGCTAAGTCACTCAAAATACTTAGCGGCACACCTGCGTATTAGCAACCCGTGTAACGCGGGATCACTATACGAAAGGTATCTACAGTGGCAAAGTATTTACATGAATGATGTTAGGTTAGGTTGGGCGCTATCAAAATCGTTGATCATTTGCGAAAAATATTGCGCATTATTTGGTGAAAAAAACTTCAGCTTATCTCCCACAGACCAATGGGCTCACCGAACGGTTTCATCGCACCCTGTCAGATGTGCGGCCCATGTACATCCACCCCAATCACACCGACTGGGACGCCATGCTCCCCTTTGTAACCTTTGCCTACAATACTGCCGTGCTACGAACAACCAGCTTTTCCCCGTTTTTTCTTGTGTATGGTCGGCCCCCTACCTAAACTTTTGAAGCATCTTTCTTCTCTGCCCCCACAACCTCTTCCGGACTCTCCTATGACGAATTTACTTCCCGTCTTGCCTCCTGTCGCACCTTGCCCGCCTGAACACTCACGCCTGCCAGAACCTCCCGAAAAAGCACATATGGCTTCAAACACCGTGCAGTGTGTTTCTTCCCTGGTTATGAAGTGTTGCTGTGGACTCCCGTGCGCACCCCAGCTGGTGCGAAAAGTTTCTCAGCCGCTTTATTGGTCCGTACACTGTACTCGAACGAAAGTCCCCCGTGAACTATTGCGTTGCCCCTGCCCATCCTGTCAATGACCGCCGTTGTCGCGGTGTGGAGATCGTTCACGTGTCGCGCTTAGAGCCCTGCGCCCGTCGCCATACTTCGCTCTATCCTGCGGCCGGAGCATGTCGCTTTCTTCCGTAGGGGGGAAAGTGTAAGTACAGTGCTCGACCCTCGTATTCATCTGTAAATCTCCATCATCATCACGCATCTTCGTCTTCGGAGGAGTGGCCGTCATAATTGCGAGTGGCAATAAAACCTCACTTCGTCCACAGTCTCACAGGATACTTTTTTGGTAAATTTTATTGGTTTGCTTTTCGGCTGCTTGAATGGTATAACAGTGAAGCAGAGCACAGTAGCATGCCTTCTTACGCACACGAAACTCACTTGAATCTCGCTGGCTTCTGTCCGCAAGATATGCTCACTAATATACCTTATTATTCCCTAATTAGTCCTCGAACAGCCCCTGTACCTCTCTTTCGAATTTTTCTTTTCTTGCTGTGTATTTGGAACTCATTAAGAGAGTCAATGAGCATTCATTTACGCACCATCAATACCATCTTCCGCAAACCGAAGAACAGCAAATGAGCACGGAAGAGACCCTATGGTGCGACATATATTGAAATTGACTTCATACAGTGCGCTCATTCCGGCGTCGTTCATAATGTGGAGGTCCTACGAAAAATTCTATCCAAGAATAAGAATGGAGTGGAGGGGAATTTCGCAGGATCTCTCAGATCATGAATGTCAGTTTACTGATATCCCTGAAGAGAAAAGTACATTACAGCTGTGCCTTACCGGTACTCCGCTATGAAGGGCAGAAGGGGAGGCCAACGAAAATTGGGCAACTTAAACTTAGGGAGATGCAGCGAGCTATGCAAAAAATAATAAGCGTAATAATACGCGAAACCAAGAGGGCAGAGTGGGTCAGGGAAGAAACGCGGGTTAATGACATCCTAGTCGCAACCAAAAATATTTGAGGGAGTTTTAGCGTCCCAGAGCGACTCGCGCTATGGGGGATGATGGCGTAGAGAAGGGCTCAGGAAGCTTTAACGAACTGGGATTCCTTAACGTGCTCTGGCGTCCACAGTACACGGACCATAGAATTGCGCCTCCATCTAAATCCGACCGCCGTGGTCGGGATCGAACCCGCGTGTTTCGGTTCAGCAGCCGAGCGCTATAACCACTAAACCACCGTGGCGGCGAAAGCAAGGGGAAAAAAATGGCTTGGGCAGGGGATGTAATGCGAAGGCAATATAGCCGATGGTCATTAAAGGTACGGAACGGATACCATGATAAGGCAAGCGCAGCACGGGGCGGCAGAACGTTAGGCGGCCGGATGAGGTTAAGAAGTTTGCGCGGATACGTTGTCCGCTCCCCGGTGCAGGACAGGATCAATTTGGGGTTTGCCCTGGAGTGGGGGTAATCAGGCTATGATTATTCAGTCACTTTGCCCCATGCGCGTTGTCTTCGGCTTACTTGCGTTGTAGTATCTATCTAGGGTTCCTATATATCTGCTTAAGCCGCCACTTCTGATTACACCTCTCTTTCTCTGTGGGCAAGAAATTCGTGTAAAGCAATTATTAATAAAACAATGCCGCCATTATTGTAGCAAATAGCTACATTACGGTAGCATTTCGAGCCTTCAGCGAGACGGCGCCGTGGCGGTGGCGGCGCCGCCACGCTGTCAGGTGGTTGGTCACGTGGTGCGTGCCGGCGCGGCGTCATGGTTGGTCACGTGGCTAGTCATGTGGTGCGGAGCAGCTTCTGCTGCCGGCGGCGTGGGGCGCCGGCGAATCCGAGCTACAATAGCTGCGCGCATGCGCCGTGTCAAGTGGGCCGAAGATGAAGACGGAATGCCCAGAGAAACGGAACGGCGAAAGGACTGACACTGCAATTCAACTGAGCAAGTTACACTCGGCCACCTGTAGCTATCACGTCACTCAAGGCTTAACCTGAGCTAATCAACCGCCAATTTTTCTTTCAACATTAACATGTTAGTCAACTTCGCCAGGCTGTCACATTTATCCCGGCGTGACTGATGTTTAAACTGTCTTTCGCAAATGTATGTTTTAACGCGATAGCTTAAAGCGATGTCATCGGTTGGGAGCATTCGTACTGAAAGGAGTGAAGTGACGTCACCATACCAGAAGTGATGTCGCGTACAGTAAGGCATGGATAGCTTTATACCTATCACACCGCCAACACGTGATTATATTACGTGTCCCTGTGAACTTTAGCGTCGACTGGTAGAGTATATATCCCATGTAGAATTGTACGACTAAGCACAAGGGTCAAAGGATGAGAACAGGACAATCGTTCGCTACACTCACAGGCAACTTGATAATGGTGGCAAAGCTACACAACTCATTCGCCACAACTCCTTATGCAGTCAAATACCATGTGCGGCTGGTAATGAATGACTCTTTATTTCTCATCATCATTATTCACCAAACTTCGCTGACTGCAGGTGAAAAGCCTTTCGCAAATCTCTCCAGTTAACACTATCCTGTGCCCCCCGCGGCCACCTTATCCCCGCGCTTTTACTAATCTCATCCAACGAACTCACTTTCCGCCGCCTTCTGCTACGCTTGCCTTTTCTTTAAATCCACTCGTTCACCCTTAACCGCCGTAAGTTATCTTGGTTTCGCATTACATGCCCTATTCATGCACAGTCCTCGCCTTTTCGACTAGGATGTCATTAATTCGCGGCAATTCCCTGACACACTGCTTTCTTCGGGTCTCTTAACGCTATGTCTATAATTTTCCTTTCCTTAGCTCGCTGCGTTGTCCTCATTTTATTTACATCATTTCCGTTAGACTCTTCATTTCTGCCCCTTAGACCAATACTAGAAAGTACACCTGTTGCTAAAAAAGTGGATGCTAAACAGTACCACTTAATATGATTTGCGAATTTGTAACAGAAGTGCAAGTTTTCGGTTTCACAATGGCGCAGCTGAAATACTTTTTCTGAGTACAGCAATTCCTCAAGCCTACGTTCGTAACGATTCACCAGTGGCGGGTGTTCGAGACACACGGCCGTTGCATACTTTACGGCGCCTGCTCTCTGCTCTGGGACGACATGTAGATGTAAAGCTTTCCATGAAAGTACATAAGACGCCTTGCAAGAGCGCGGCCTAGTCTCATTAGATTCGTATGGAGGAATCAGATTAAGCGTCTCCTAAGACAAGTTGCTTACATTTTTGTCTGGGCCTAGTATTTGTCACGGCCTCTCGGTGCACCAACAAGGTTTCTCTTATTTCATTGTGTTCCTTCGTTTTCAGGCCTCCACTGTTATTACGACCAAGATCTCTATCGGGGTTTTCGTTTGAAGCTGGACAAGCGAACTTTTACGCAGGATGCTCATTCGATGCCCACGTCTGAGGCCCTTGCAAGCGAGTGCGGGACCCTTGGCAATGTACGAGGAAGCGGAGTGTGATAGGTGCGCTTTCAGCATGTGTTGTCAGCGCGCCTACTGGAAATAACGAAGGTTAGACGAGCGCCGCCGAAAAAATGTGGAAAGAGAGATTTTGAGCACTTCTGGTCAGAACGTATGGCACAGCGATATGACTATTGTAATCAGACGCAAAATAATGATTACTTATAATGCCTAAATGTCTCTTGTGACTTGATCCACCGCCGTGGCTCAGTGGTTACAGCGCTCTACTACTGAGCTGAAGTTGCAGGGTTCAAACTCGGCCGCAGTGGTCACGTTTCCATGGAGGCAAAACACAAAAGGCACCCTGTGTGCTGTGCGATGTGCTCATGAGAGCACGATAATGATCTTAACGTGGTAAAAATTGTTGCGGAGCCCTCCACTACGTATCTTTTTCTCTCTTTCTTCTTTAACGTCCACCTTTCTCACTTCCTACGGAAGCAATAGAACGCCTCCGCACCACAGCTCACCAATCAATCGGCCTTATCCGCCGCATCTACAGACGCCGTAGAGGCAGGAATGAGAACGACCTCTGCCGGCTAACACAGGCATTTCTCATCACCAGGATAGCATGCTTCTACCCTTACTATCACCTTCGTCGAAAGGATGACGAGCCAGTGTAGAAGGCTGCCCTAAGGTTGCCACAACAAGGCAGCACACAACATCTCCTCCAAATCGGCATTTACAACACAGTTACGAAACTTATAGAGGAACACAAGAGAGCCCAAATTCATCGCCTTTCTAGAACCAAGCACGGGCTTCTCCTCCTGGACCGTCTTAATGTCAACCCAATAGGCGATCTCTATCCCACATCCCCCCTCTCAACAGGCGTACATAGCCACATGTTGTCAAACCGCTACACAACAACATGCTCCATGGCCGACACGACGCGCGTCGTTAGCGCATTGCCCGAGCACTGGATGATTTCTATTCTGCCGACGAAACGCATCATACTGTACGCGGACGCGGCAATGGAAGATGCAAGAACCTACGTTGTCTGTGCAACCACGTCGCAACCTACATTTATCTCCGCGGCCACGGTATGTGCCGCCTCCTCCACCGCAGCTGAAGAGACGGTCAGAGCACTCGCCATCGTTGACCGCCGTACGCGCACAGTCCTCAGTGAAAGTGAGCAGTAATAAATTACTCGGCAGGCTACATCTGCTTTCTCGCCGCATGCACCCAGCGCGGCTGTGCTCCCGACCACAAAATTAACCTATTCTAGGCACCCGCCCACGCGGGCAACTCTGGAAACAAAGGGACCGACTCAGTTTCCCGAGGATTAACAGTCCGGGCGGACGACCCCACGGATGCAGACGGCCTCAATGTAGCCCCCCAGACTTTTGCCCACATCACTAATTTTAATAAAGAGACGAGACTGCGTCCCGTCTCCACACGCCGACCTCGACCGAGCTTAAGCCACCCTGCTCCACAGATTTCAGACGCACTCAATTCTCAGCCACTCCAGGCTATCACTAATCGCCACGCCAACGGGAAATGATGACCCACCAAGCCGAAATTCAAACCACGGAGAACCCACCACTCATGCGCACATCCTCTGGGGATGTGAAAATAACCCGCCCCCACCGGCTATCCCACAAGCTCCCTCTACGGAATGCAGGGACCAACTCCTCACACATCCAAAGAAGACTTCTCAACCTGCACTCATTTCTTGTGCCCAGGACGTCGCCCCCACCTGGGGGCTACAAAGGAACCACCTGCTCTAATTCTCCGACACCTGTGGCAAATAAAGTACGTGTGTCTCTCTCTCTCTCCTTTCTTTCATTACGGTACGGTTCCCGTGTCCACCGAGATGCGAGAAAATTACTCCGCCCTTTGCTTTACTTAAAAACTAATTTTCAATTTTTTCTAGTAACGACCGTGATAACCTTACTCCGACGAGTGTGCCACTAGACGTAGGTTCACAAAGCGCAAAGTAGGAGTAGGAGGATGCTAAGAGTGCGCTATGCTCAAACAAGCTCTAAAGGTGTCGGTATAAGGACGGTCTGTTGTACACTGAAGACAATCTAACTCGTGGCTCCACCGTAGGCCTGCCTCCTAGAGCAAACGCTTATATTGCCACAGTGTTAGCCGTTTACTGGCACCGCCATGCGGTGGCACAGCACCCGCTGGTCTTCTTTGTCTTTCCCGGGCTCGTGCGTTTGTTCGCTGAGTGTGCCTGCCTGGCTAGTCCTGGTGTGCCCTTCTGCCCTGTCTGCCGGCGATCGGCGACATTTTGGTGCAGGTTCTGGGTAATTTCCCAATGCCCGAAGAACTCTCAGGAGCCTCCGACAACGCCCAGCTACACCCCGTGGACACAACACCTGTCCTCAAGGCAAGCCGCCGCTTGCGAGGCTTAAATCCTGAGTTCCGACCCCTGACGGCACGACCCCGCGCAATGACGCCCACTTCCACAAGTCAGACCACCCAGAATTCTGTCAGTTCCCCACCGCTGCTTGTTCATGCGCCTCGCACTCCCACGTCGTTTCATGGCGACAAGTTCGAAGACGTGGAAGACTGGTTGGCCAGCTACGACCGAGTCGCTGCATTAAACCTGTAGGACAAGGACTGCAGCTACGCAATGTCTATTTTGCCCTGAAAGACTCCGTCAAGACGTGAATTGAAAACCACGAATCCGCTACCCCACCTGGCAAGACTTCCAACAACAGTTGCTCGACACCTTTGGCAGCAACGAACGGAACGAGTGAGCTGAAGTAGTCCTGCATTCCCGAGCGCAGCGGCCAAATGAGAGCGTAAACATGTTCGTAGAAGACATGACGCGGCTCTTGAACCGCGCAGATCCTACCACGTCGGAAACGAAGAAGGTGCTTCATCTTATGCGAGGAGAGAAAGAGCAGTTTTTCGTAGGACTTGTGTGCGACCCTCCTAACACAGTGGTTGACTTTGCTCGGGAGGCGACGAGCATGGAGCGCGCCTTGCAGCAGAGGTTCGCGCATTACGGTCGTCCGGCGAATAAAACTTTTATGGACGCCAACATGCCGCTGTTTGTAACCGAGAGTGAGGCCCTCAGTGAGCTTGTCAGGAGCATTGTGCACGAGGAGCTACAGAAACTTCGCCCTGCCGAGCCATCTCGGATGTCATTCGCGACGAAGTCCGTCGAGTGGTGCAGCCAATGGCCTGTCCCCAGCCGCTGGCTGAGCCGTATGTCACGACATACAGTGAATCGTTTCGCATCTCTGCGCTAGCACCCCCGGCGTTTTACTGCCCTGCCCTGCCCTGGTCAACGCTTTTAGACTTCGCCTGCCCTCTCAGACGCACGACCACTCCTCAGCAAAGCACACGCGTGGCGCACATCGAACAACCGGCCCCTGTGCTTCCACTGCTGTGAAGCCGGCCACATATTGCGCCACTGCCCGTATCGTCGGACGGGCGTGCGAGGGTTTTCACAAGACGCACCCCGGTCACGCTATGGTGAACGACGCCATGACGTCGAGCAGTACCTGTCGGTCAGCGTCCCCCCTGCGTCTTAGCGACAGCGCCCGTTCAGGTCGCCGTCGCCCCGTCGGTTCTCTTCCCCAGGTGGCCAGGTGTCCATCCGGCAGTCCCGTAGTCCTCGCCGGGAAAACTGAAGACGGCGGCATCTGGGAGTAGGGCAGCCGTTGCTCCGCAATTCGAACAAAATCCTCCGCTCTCCTACTTGACCCTTGAATTCGATCTTCCACCTGCTCTCCCCATTCCGACGCCCAGAACAGCCTCTGCTCGGCGCCCCATTTCTACGAACACCTCAACCCTCCTCTGCGGAACCTTCCACTGCACGCGTTCCAGAAAATGAGGTTTCAGCCGTAATACCGGTCCTCGCTGACAACCACCATGTGACTGCCCTCGTCGATACCGGCGCAGATTTCTCAGTTATGAGTCGTGGTCTTGATACCCTCTTGCGAAAAGTGCTGACAACCTGGCACGGAACACAAATTCGGACCGCTGGCGGTCACGTGGTGAAGCCGCTTGGCGTCTGCACCGCTAGGATTGAGATTCGCAGTATCATCTTCACTGGTTGCTTCGCTGTGCTGAGTGCTCAGAGGACCGGATTCTCGGTTTCGATTTTCTTCATGAAAATGGGGGTGTCATCGACCTCCGCGGACTCATGGTGACATTCTCCGCCCCATGCACTGTAGCCGACGACAGTGCGCCAGGAAGACCCGTTTTTCTCGTGTCCAGCGAGCACGTCACTCTACCACCGCGCGCCAGCTTATTTGTTACGGTGGACTGCGACAACCCCCGCGCGTCCAACGGCATCGCAGAAGCAAACTTGTCTTTACTGCTAAGCCAACAAGTCTGCATCGCACAGGGTGTCGTTGCCTTGGAGAACCAGCGAACTGAGCTTCGGGTTACGAACTTTAGCGCCGAATACCGCCACTTCGCTAAAAATATAGCCATCGCCTATTTCGATGAAATTAGCGAGCCCGCCACCCACTGCGCGTTGTCAACGACCAGGGACACCCCTCCAGGAGGACCTAGTCGAACAGTTAGGGCTGACGTGAACCCTGCTTTGAACGCTGATCAGCATCGCCACAGGCAAGCGTTCCTTGACTCTTTTCATGACTGCTTTGCGACCACCACTAAGGTCAGGCAGACATCCATAACGAAACATGACATCATAGCTGATGACAGTGAGCGGCCTCTTCGTCAACACCCCTATTGAGTGTCGACGAGATAACGTGAGGCGATACGACTGCAGGTGGACGAAATGCTCCGGGTGATGTCATACAGCCGTCTACAAGCCCATGGGCTTCGCCCCTTGTGCTGGTCGCCAAGAAGGACGGGGCACTGAGATTTAGTGTCGACTATCAAAGACTTAACAAAATTACCAAAAAGCACGTTTACCCGTTACCTCGAATCGATGACTCTTTCGACCAGCTGCGTCATGGCAAATACTTTTCTTTTCGTAAGCTCCGCAGTGGGTACTGGCAGATTGAGGTAGATCAACGGGACCTCGAGAAGACAGCGTTCGTTACTCCTGACAGGTTGTACGAGTTAAAGGTGCTCCCCTTCGGCTTGTGTTAAGCTCCTGCCACCTTTCAAAGAATGATCGACACTGTCCTCGTTGGCCTCAAATGGCAGTCCTGCCTCGTCTACGTTGATGACATCATTTTTTCTGCCACCTACGACGAGTATCTCAAGCGCTTGAGTGCGGTACTGGAGGCCATGCGATCGACCGGCCTCTCGCTCAAACCAGAGAAATGCCACTTTGCCTTCCAACGACTGAAGTTCCTGTGCCATATCGTGAACGCTGAAGATGTTAGCCCTTACCCCGACAAGGCAGCTTCCGTCTCTGCGTTTCCGAACCCACTGATAAGCGTTCTGTGACCTTTTTTTGGGTCTCTGCGCCCATTACCGACGTTTTGTGCGAGACTTCTCCCGATTATCCGAGCCTCTAACTCGCTTGACAAAGGACGACCAACCTTTCATCTGGGCCCAAGAACAGCAGACAGCCTTCGACGACCTCAAGAACCGCCTCCAAACTACGCCCATTCTTGGCCACTTCGACGAGGAGGCGGACACGGAACTGCACACCAATACGAGCAACGTTGGTCTGGGTGCCATCCTCGTTCAGTGGAAAGATGGTGTTGAGCGCGTGATTGCTTATGCAATTCGCACTCTGTCGCGATCTGAAGCGAATTATTCTACCACGGAAAAGGAGTGGCTTTCTGTCGTTTGGGCGGTAAAGAAATTTCGCCCATGCTTTTATGGTCACCCATTTCGAGCGTGAGCCATCACCACTCGCTTTGTTGGCTCGAGAACCTTAAAGACCCATCGGGGAGGCTGGCGCGTTGGTGTCTCCGCTTGCAAGAATTCGATGTTACCATCGTGTACAAGTCTGGCAACAAACACAGCGACGCAGACTGCCTGTCCCGTGCTCTTCTCCTGTACACCATTGCTGACACAGAAGATGATCCCGCAATTCTTGGCGCTTTAACCACATCCGTCCTTGCTCGCTCAACAACAGCGAGATAACGCCGAGCTACGACCCCTCATAGAGTACCTCGAAGGTCGCACCTCGTCGCCGCCCCGCTTCTTCACACACGGGCTATCGTCGTTCTGCTTGCGCGGTGGCATCCTCTACAAGAGAAATCCTACGGACACTCTGTACCTGCTCGCGGTTCCAATGGTGCTGCGAGACGAAGTTCTACACGCATGCCACGGCGACCATTCTTCCGGCCACCTCGGCTTTTCTCGCACGTTGGAGCGGATACGGCAGAAGTATTACTGGCCCCGGCTTTCTACAGTTGTCCAGCACTACGTTGTCTTACCGCGAGTGCCAACTTCGGAAGACACCACCTGTGAAACCGGCCGGCCTATTGAAACCCATTGATTCTCTTTCCACCAGGTCGGCATGGACTTGCTGGGACCATTTCCAACATCATCATTGGGCAACAGGTACATTATTGTTGCCACCGACTACCTCACCCGGTATTGTGAGACGAAATCCCTTCCCTGGGGCACCGCTGCCGAAATTGCGAACTTTTTCATCTTTAACCTTGTCCTCCGTCACGGTGCCCCTGCAGTCGTTTTAACTGATCGAGGCACGGCTTTTACATCAGCCTTTACTAGGGAAGTTATGCGTCTCTGTTAAACCAGTCACCGTCGAACCACTTCCTACCATCCTCAAACAAATGGACTGACTGAGCGACTCAATAAGACCAATGCCGACATGCTTTCTATGTACGTCGACACCGACCATAAGAACTGGGACCAGATTAAGCCTTACGTCACGTTCGCCTCTAACACTGCTTTTCAAGAGACGACGCGCTTCACGCCGTTCCGTTTGGTGCACGGTCGCGAAGCCACGACTATGCTGGGCGCAATGTTACTGCCAGTCGTTGCATGTCCCTCTGCCGCTGGCGCTGAAGAGTTCGTTCGGCACGCAGAAGCCGCCCGCCAGCTAGCTAGACAGCGAACCCGTACCCAACAGGAAAGCGGCGCTCAACGTTACAACTTTCATCACCGGACGGTGCTTTACCACCCTGAGCCGACGAACCGCTGCATCAGGGTGTCTATGTTGACTCACTCCAGTACATAGTTTTTGTAGTGAAGATAATGTCAGTGCCAGTGTAATGATAATTATTTGATTACTTATTCAAAATACCTTACATTCCCCAGAAGGGAATAGAGTAAGGAAGGCAAAATAACGGATTATTCACGATAGGAACAATTGTTAATGACAATTTCCTGAGAGCTGACTTCCTAAGAGCATTATTTATTCAGTCACTCTACTAATTCCAACACATACATACATACATACATACATACATACAAGTTTTATTCTCCACAAAGAATTGGAAGGAGGCGGAGGGAAAAGCCGTACAATTGCGGCTTGAAAAATCCTCCGCCCCCTTACAGTGCATACAGCAGCAGAGCGGGACAATAGACAGTCACATTTTTTTTTGTTGCAAAGAGGCAAAAAAAATAAAAATAAACAGCACTATATCGCATCACAAAATAAAATAAGCCTAAATAAGAGTTTCAATAGAACACTGGGTTTGGACTCCTGGAAAAACATTTTTTGTTTTTGAAAAGTAAACAATGCAATGTAATTGACCATAAAGATAGACCTGTGCGTTCATTCACAAAAAAGAGTATGAGTAGCAAAATATTTGTACATATTGGGAAGAGACATATTGGATACATCAGCGCCTTCTTTTTCTGCAGCATTCAGTAATCGCGGAAGGTTATACCGGAGTGTTTGTTGTCCATAGGCAGTACGACATTTTGGAACTTTCCATCGTTCTGGAGTTCTGGTGCTGTAGATGGCATAATTGGGTTTTAGTTCTGCCATTTCAGTAAAAACTGTACTCTCTCGTTGGACACTTAAACGGTACTGCCTGCATAATTTGTATTCGTAAATATTTCTTACTTTCAATAAATTAAGCGAAGCAAAGATATCTGAAGAAGGCGCTGTGTATTCAACGTTTTCAATTATTCGTACTATTTTTTTCTGTAGCCTTTCAAGCTTCAACAGATTAGTTTTTGTTGATGTTCCCCAGACTAAATGAGAGTAGTTTAGGTGGGAAACAAAGAGAGCGTTATATACCATTAGTTTAACTTTTTTTGGAAGAGTATAGCGGTTGCGATTTAAAATTCCAGTTATGCAGCTCAGTTTGCTGATTAGACTGTTTACATGATCATTCCATTGTAAAGTTGAAGTAAAATATACCCCTAACACCTTGACAGTATCTACCACATCAATGGCTGCGGATCTAAACATTACGGTTCCTTGTAACGAAATTTGTTTACTTTTTGGTCGAAAAATTACCACCTTTGTTTTGTTTGCGTTAAGTTTTAATTGATTGCTGGAAATCCACGAGTCCAATTTGCGCAGAAAAATATTTGCTTTAGTAATTCCTTCAGCTTCAGAACGTGATGGCACCAAAGCACTCGTGTCGTCGGCATATATAACGAACTTGGTATCTGAGCAGATGTGTACAATATCGTTAATGTACAAATTAAATAGGACAGGGCCTAAAATGCTACCCTGTGGGACTCCTGAAATTATTTTTTTTCTGTGAGAAATGAAACCATTTATGTCGACATATTGAAATCTATTTGATAGATAACTTTGGAGCAGGGCCAAAACATGTCCCCGGATACCATAATGATGCAGTTTTTCAAAAAGGATAGTATGACTAATATAATCGAAAGCTTGGCTAAAATCAACAAAAATACCGATAACAATACATTTCTCTTCAAAATGTTTTAGAATATATTCCTTATGGTCCAACAGCGCCAGCTCTGTAGACCTGTTCCTTCTAAAGCCATATTGCGAAGTAGTTATTATATTATGCTTGTTGCAGAAGCGCGATATTCGATCTAGGATGATTTTCTCGAGACCTTTCGAAAAGGCAGGAAGAATTGACACCGTTATCTTCAGCTTCAATTATCATCATCGCCCATCATTATTGCCATTGTCCTCTTCTTCATAAACACTTAAAGTGCGATAACTATGTTTGACATTAGGTATCACCGTTAGAATGCCGTAGATGAAACGGGATGAAAGCGGTCCACGAACAGGAAAGCTAACAAAGCAAATTTCGGACAGGAGATGGCACCTACCACTCACATCGGACTTACGCTAGCAGTTGAGTGTTTCCTGAAACCAAGAGCGAAACATGTCGCTAGGCGTATTGACATCACTAATTGACGAAGCTCTTGAAAAACTGCATCACTCAAAGGCTCGCTCAATGCAAAGCACTCCGTAAGGAAGGCGTTGAACACCGTCGTTCCGGTCGGCGGGTACAGCGACGCATGTTGCTCCACTTATCTAGGGATAACCGACATAGCTAGCAATCCAGTTGTGCAACAGTTTGTGCAACCTTTGTGTGCATAAATCGCTAGCGATTACTTGGCGTGTGAGCACAGGGACACATCCTGCCTTTGTAGCTTTACCACTTCGCTGTGGTTTTGCATATGAAGGAATAACAACTGAAAGAAGCCTGCGAGCGGCACTTGAAATTTCTGTCCGCGAGAGGGAAACCTTAGATATTTACAGTCGCTCAGCAGCAGCGGTGGCTTAGTGTTTATCGTGCTCGGCTATTGACCACAAAGACGGGGTTTGACCCCAGCCACTACGGTCGCGTTTAGATGGAGGCGAATTTCTAGGCCTGTGTACTGCGAGTTGTAGGGTGCGTGTTAAAGAACATCCCGTGGCAGATATTATCCAGAGCCCTCCCCCTACAGCATACCTCATAGCATGAGTCGATGTTTACAGATAACGCCATAACACCAAAACCAATACATACAAACAGTCGTCACCCCCACATTCAATAAGGCTGCGAAAGATCTTCTAGATCACAATATCACACGGCAACAGCTATTGAAAGGCAGCGTTCATGCTCAAAAAACACTCATCACCAGGACAGAACTGGAAAAACAAGGCTATCACGGAGCTGCTCCACAACCTGTGGTTTCATGTGGTGGAACTCACCAATTCTTCCTCAATTAATAAAGAAGCCACAGTGAAGTCGAAGCAGGGCAACATCGCCGACCTTGTGAAACCAGATTTAGAACCAGTGACCTACGCATCCGTAAGGCCCATAGACCTGCTGATTACTGTAAGCGAGCTCATGTGAACGGAAGAGCATGAATAGCTTTTGTCACAGCACGAACGGCGACAGCGTAAATATACTCATGAAAGCACCGATATTTGGTCAAAACCCACGCGTGAGTGATATAATTATTGGCCGTCTCTCATGACTTGAAAAGGAGCTGCAGGTCATTGATGCTATAGACGCCAAATCCGCCTTTTACTGTTCTCAACACGCAGTGCTAAGTGTAATAAAAGATCTTAGTTCTGGAAGGAAACTTATTTCGACTTCCCCGGGGGCTCACAGGTTATGGCGCTCAGCTGCTGACCCAAAAGACGCTGGTTCCATCGCGGCCGAGGCGGTCGAATTTCAATGCAGGCAAAATTCGAGAGTCTTGTGTACTGTGCGACGCCATTGCGCGTTAGAGAACACTACCCTGTCGAAATTTTCGGAGTCCTTCACTATATGGCGTCGCTCATAGCCTCAGTCGCTTTGGGACGATAAAACGTCATAAACAAATCCATAGAGTGTTATTTCTAGAAAATCGAACTAATTAAAATATCGGAAAGCTCTAACTTGTACCCATGCGGCCGACCGTTATTTTCTGCTGTTCATTAAGGCGTGCCGTTAGATAGTAAGCTCAGCCAAGCGTTGTCTGATATCACGCTTATTATTGCGAAGTTCCTGTTTTGCTTTAAGCTAATCTGAGAGAAAGGGCGGACGCAGGTGAGACAAGGAACGTCATTTTTTTATCTCCATGATCTCTAGAAACTCGTCTTGCTTTACCGACCAGAAAATGTTGGAATGATATACATTCATGTGGCCGACGACTGCATTCGTTTAATGATGACGTCTCCTTTTCCAGCTTCCCGCACCGCTCCATGCCTCCGGTGGGCGGCTTCACAATGCACTGCACGACATCTCATATTGTTTAGTGCTTTGAGGTATTAGCGCCGGCAGGGAAAAGAATATCACTGTGTTTGTCACGTCAAATGCATTGATATTTAGCAGAAAAATGATAGGTGTAACGTTAAGAGACCGGAAGCGGACACAGTGGGTGGGGGAACGAACGCGGGTTGATGACATCCTATTCGAAATTAAGAGGAAGAAATGCGAAGGCAAGGTAACCGCTCGTCCTTAAGGGTAATGGAGCGAATTTCAAGAGGACGCAAGCGTAGCAGGGGCGGCAGGAAGTTAGGTGGGCGGACGAGATTAAGAAGTTTGCGGAGATATACGGTGCCCGCAGCTGCCAAAGGACAAGGTTAATTGGAGAGATATGGGATAGACATGGGAGAGGCCTTTGTCCTGCAGCGTCCGTATTCTGGATGATGATGATGATGATTATCATGATCTGGCTTAAATAGAAGAAAAAGTAAAAAAAAAAATGGGTTCAGGTATGCTATTTCAAGAAAAGGAAACTGAATTAGCTTAGTGAAAAAATGCAGACTCTGAAAGCTGGCCTCGCATTACTAACCTCAACTTTTTACTGCTTAAATAAATACTACTTTGATATCGTTACCAGTTTTTTATATTTACTCTGATAAAACACACTGGCTGAAGACTGAATGTGGACGCTGAATGGTTTACGCTTTCCTGAGAACAGGGCCTTTGTTTGTAGTGTGCGTTCAACAAAGCACTGCCTAGTAATCTTAAGTCACAGTCAAGTCTGTTCCGTTAGAGAGCACGTCTATAGGGGAAGTCGTTGAAGTGATATCGTTTGTTACAATCATAGATGACCTAGGGTGAGGCCGAATCGTCGTCAATGTGCCCACGTTGGTGTCCTCATCTTGCTGCGCAGTTCGAAAGTCATAGCGATGGCTCGATTCGCTGCCGGTTACAGCGTCCTCACCTTCTTCCCGGGTGACCGCAGCTCGACGGATGAGGAACAGCACGTCTTGGTCCCTTCTTGCCGCGATGACGAGGAGAACCATAAAGCCTGCGACCAGGACGACGCCAAAGCACATCAGCAGTAGTGGCTGTCGCCGTTGACAGTTACCACGGCCGTCCTCGTCGCTGTCGTCAGCGGTATTAGGCTTGAAAGCAGCGGTACCTGGCAACTCCGACGTCCGCAGGCTTTGCCTTGGGTTCAGGTAGTCGTAAGCATCGGATACCTCGTCGTCGCCTGAAATCCTGGCTCTGAGGTCCCAAGAGGCGTGAGATGACCTCCTTTTTGGCATTAAGAGCGGGAGTGATGGTAGCTTATTAGGCATTCTTGCGCTCCAAGGCTTCCTCTTCTTCTTCTTCCTGCTCTTAAGACATGGCACATACCCACATGGGGGGATTGTCCAAGGTGTAGTGACGTTAACAAGAAAATTTCCACACGAGATTACAACAAAATTTTTGCACCAACCGTAAATTTTGAAAAATGTATCAATAAAAACAACACAAGGATATATAAATCAAAATAACACACAACATTTTAGTTAAAAAAGAAGAGCTCTAAAAATTTTAAAAGAATTAGAAAATCAACCTACCAGTTGCAAATATGTAATCATGGAGAATCCCACAAATAGAACCCAATGAAAATTGCTTGGCGCTCGCATCGAACAATAATAACACTGGCAGAGATAAAGGGAACCCTAACCTGGACAGAGGGACCTCCAGATAAACCTTTCTCTGAAGTGCGAACTGTGGACAGTAGATGAGAAAATTGTCTACAGACTCAACTTCCCCGCATGCGTCAATCAGGTTTGTCGGCGTCAACCCACGCCTGCATAGATATAAATTTAAACTGGGAATGTGGCCTGCACCGCAATCGCATTCTTGATACATCACACAGCCTGGTTTTAGACGAACGGACGTTCCAATTATATGCTAAGTGCTGATAATCAGTGGTATTTAGTAAGGGATCGCATAACCCGGCTAATATGTGTTCGAACCGCTGAAACTTGGAAATCTATAGGGGGCTGAAATTCGGGACGGGATACGTCACTGACCCGTCAAGAGCCGACCTTGCTAAGTAATCAGCCCCCTCATTTGAATGAATACCCGCATGGCCAGGGACCCTGACAAAACGGACCTCCTTCAAAGTGCATGGGACAAAAAAAAGCAGGAAACGGCTCAGAAAATCTTATTGTGAAATTTCAAGCGAGACTAAAACTTACAAACACTCAGCGAGAATAATAACGTGAGATACATGACGCGAAATATTGTGCAGGGCCATTCTTAGAGCCAAATATTCCGCAAAGAATATAGAAAAAAGTCACGGATGCGGACAGAATAGCTCAAGGCCAAATCCAGCGAAAAGATGCCATTTGCAGCTTTTTGGCAGCTGATGACGGAGGCTTCGGTATAAAACACCATATGATAGGAGTATTCTTCTATGTGACCAGAGAGAAGACCGTTTAAAATGTTCGCCGGCTTGTGTTTCGCATCAGATGGGAAGATGTGGCCAAAATGGAATTCCACTGCTGCCGGCGTGTCAACAACCCACAGCAAAGAACTGAGATCTAAACCAATCGGTGTTAAAAGGTTCCGCGTTAACATAATTTGTAGCACTTGATACCGTGGCCAATGATGAGAAAACTGTAGCCGCTGGAACTCCGGAAAAAGTACGAGTGCGATGAAAGTAGCAAGACGGACTTGGATTTTGCGCACCAGTTCAAAATAAGTCCGGCTGAGACACAAAAATAGGAGTACTGACAACAGTCACCGGGTCAACGACCAGATGACTGTTGAGTATTTTAAAGCGGGAACTTAGATCAGGGATACGGGCTTCCAGATAAAGCAGGGCGTAAGAAACTGATTTTGGGAGACCAAGGCAGAGACGCAGAGCGGGCCATTCCAGTAATATTAAGGTTTTAATCTTTTAGTTCGCACTACCAGAGAACAGAATGCTGCCAAATTCAAGCATAGGTCTTATATAGGCTATGTATAGTAACAATAATGTGTCGCGGCGCATCCCAAACTTTTTATTGGCGATTCTTGTGAGCCGGCCTAGAGCGCGTTCTCCTTTAGACTCATTGTTCTTTATATGAAGGCTCCAATATAATGCTGGGTGATAAGAAACACCTAGATATTTAACGGATTCTACTTGTGGAATCTGGTTAGAGCGATGGACTAATGAAATGTGCAAAGGCGTGTCGTGAGGAAATACCAAAACACCGCTTTTGTCAACATTTAGCGATAAATAATACCGTGCAACCATACTCCAAGAGTATCCAAATATCCCTGCACAATCTGGTTAAAGGAAACATTCCTAGCCGAGGCGAAAAAAGCTGTCATATGCATACACAAAAACTGTTATATCAGGACGAATGGGGACGCCACTAACCAAAATATTAAAAGTAGCGGAGATAGCACTGATCCTTTCGGCACACCTCTTGATTGATAAAATGTATTAGAACATAGGGTTCCCTCTGTGCAGTAAAAGTATCTGTCCTTCAGAAATTCAGATATCCAAAACATTCTGAGCTCCAAGGCCAGCCATGCGTCTTCTTCTTTTGCTTGAATAAGTGTGGCATAATCGCACGCCGCACATTGGTAACTGCACGTGAACGGAAGCGTACAACGCCTAGCAGCGCGATCACGAGGAATCACTTCGGGTCGAAAGTGACTAAGAATACAACCGAAAAGGTACTGCACACCCAGAGAAAATAGTAAATAATCTGTCTGGTCGTAACTATTGGTTAAAAACAAACACAACAAATAATTTATTCCGATCGCGTGATTTCGTGGCTGCTTTTGACTCCAAACGATCTACGGAACAAATACAAAAATTACCCAACCCCAGGGGAAATGATAAGTGACTTCTATTTTATTCAGTATAGGTTTTTTTTAGGGAAGCCAGACAAGCAAAACAACCATTCCCAAAATATGATTTCAACAGCTGCATAATGAGGTCAAAAGCACAGTGCTAATATCACCCCCAATAAAGGGCCTTTACTCACAAACATTCTCCTTACTTCCACTGGGTGACGCTGCAGGGCTCCTCTGTGTAGGATGCCTCAATGCAGCTTGGATCGAGGCACCCTAGGTTTGTGCAAATCTTGACTGGAAAAAGGCGCAAAAAATATTCTAAATGGACATCCGCTGCGATAAGCAAAATTTCAACATGAACTTGATCCAAGAATCAAGGAAACATTGTTAAAGCGGTAGAAACAGTCATAATAATTCAGCAAATATCGGGAAGCTGGCGACAGAATAATATGAATTTGATAACGGAAAGGAGAGTAGATGAACAAAAATCCTTCCGACCGATTACGATAACATGTGTTATGTACAGGCTGCCAATGAAGGCGAAGGAGTTAAAAATGCAGCCAAGGGTATGAAGTGGAATTTACCCAAACCACCGCTTACAGGCACGGACAGAAAATGAAACACGCAAGCTGCACTAAACTGACAACTGAATTTTATTCATAATGCAGTGCTACCATATTGAGTACATATAAAGCAGTCGACAATGACTCCCGTCCCGTGTGCCCTTGTGTCCTCAACTTCCCTCACCCAAGAATGTCTTTCCTTCGTTAGCAGCGAAAAGGACGTGCTGCTCACGCGTGCGTCTTTGCACTCTAAGATTGTTTTTGCCTCGATAATATCTTGTGGTGTCTGGTCCGGCTTTTGATCAATTATCTTCATGTTTTGATAGCAACGTTCAGACTTGCGGGCCCTGCAATAGATGAAGTTCCCATTGTTTTTATTCCTTAAGTTTCTCTTGTGCTCACTGAGCCTATCACTTAAACATCGGCAGTCTGACTCCCATGCAATTTTCCACCCGTCAGCGGAATGCGGTTCACAATTCCTGCGCGTGTGACCGTGGGGCATTTATATCTCTTTTCCATTCTTTGTCCTCTTTTCCGAAAAGCTTGTCATTTCAAATATTTTTGAGAATTTCTAAGGTGCCGAAGAAAGGAGCTCTGTTTTTATCCACTAGGCAATTGTCTTCAACTGTCGGATAATTTACGGATATCTCGGATCACCATTGTCCTCTTCTTTACTCTCAGCATGACGAGTTCTCTGAATCGCCCCTTATGATTTTCTGCCACCGTGATCCCCCTTACAAACTCATACGCCCAGAGTTCCACTCAGGTCACTACGCCCAATCATTCATACCCAGAACCACAATCGATTAGAATAACCCACCATCTGACACTGCTACCGAAATTCAACCTGATAAATTTCAATAAATGGTGCGTAATTACATCAGAACGTGGCGTATCGGTACACTGTTAGAATGTACTCTTTTGAGATCTGAACCTCTGTTCTTTGAATTTGCACAATTTCTTCTAATTTTGTGCTATTTTGGTTTAGTCTGAAGTTTGATCTTACTTGCGATATTGGTGTCTACGTATTTTGTGGTGCTTTTTATTCAGTTTTCCTTCTCACATATTGTTATTACAGTGTACCTTCGTGTGCCACACCCTATGCAATACCCTCTTCCTTAATGCATTTATAGGTATTTCATTATATGAATATATCTTGTACATTCGTGAACAGTCTGTGTGTGTGCTATCCACTCACAAAGATGCTGGACTTGTTGTGTTAACGAAAAAAATCTTCGGAGCAATGCCTTTGGATGCCGTTAGTGCAGTTTTCGAAAAAGTTCACAGTAATTTCCTTCGCCATTTGAAAGCAGAAGGTAAACGCTTTGAAGAAATTTGAATTGACTAGGCTCTTCACAGGTATTGAAAGAGCGAGTGCAAAAGCCTGAAAATGATGTTCACAGCTCAGACGAACAGTACGGTTGCGCACTGAAAACTAAAGTACCAGAGTCAGGAACTTGGCAAAAATCGATTTCATATTTTAAGACAAGCTTAAGCTCTTTAAACTCCAAAATCCCTTCTTATGAATGAATCTTTCCAGGTGATACTTTTTCAGAATGGACCCAAAAAAAAATAAACAGCATGTTCTTTTGAATTACAAGATTTGTTTTATTCCCTACAGCATCATAAATTGGTTCACTGCGTGGGGAAAGCTATTGATCAGTTTGAAAATGCTCCCTTCCAAAATGCAGCAGGGATGTCTATCCATGGTTTTCTTGACATTCTCACTGCTTTTCTTTCTTTTACATGTGCCACTTAGAATCACGTGGTGTACCGTTAAAAACAGAGAGCATGCATAGGCTCATTCATTGCGCAAGGTTTAAGTGATATTCTTCTTACCTACTGATAGCGTTTATTAGCTGACCGATTGGAGAACCATGGCAAGGTAGAATTGTGATGATGATGATGATGGTGGTGATGATGATGATATGATGATGATGATGATGATGATGATGATGATGATGATAGTGTCTGGTTAAGGCACAAGGGCATCTGTGGCCAAAGAGCGCCATGGCATAAGGTATTTTTGTTTCGTCAAGGTAGAGTCAAAGACCCATTTCCCAACCATTTCACCCTGAATGAACCGAGTGCCAGGCCAGGGGAAGCTTGTACCCATTGTATCACTGAGGAGGAGGAGGCACGGGGGCTCGAACCCCGCACCTCCCGCAAGCGAGGCGGACGCTGAACCGCTAGCTAGCCACCGCTGCGGTTCTAGGTAGGAGGAGTAAATGTGTTCCGGTTCGTGGATGATTGTTTTGTGCTTTTTAACACTCATGAAGGCAACACTGACACTTTCGTTCTACTGCGCCATTCAGTTCTTAGACGTAAAGCTTCTGCTCTGTGAACAAGTTGCATTTTGGATGTACCAGCCTCCACGAAACAAAAGACTGCTGCCCTTCAGCTGGTGCTACCCTTCAGCTTCGAAGCTGGCGAAGAGGGCGATGGTGATGCTCTTGTCTTAATGCTCTGGAAAAATCATGCCTGCATATTTTTCGCGAAAGTTTTAGGCAGCAAGCGGAAAGGCTGAAAGTCGTGGCGTATCCTTCCCTTACATTTGTCTTGGTGGCAAAAGGTGTGCTTAGGGTTGTTCATGGCAGGCAAGCAGTTATCAAAGGCTGAGAGTAAAGAAGGGGATGGCAGTGATCCCATGCATCCTCCGCCCACCTAACTTCCTGCCGCCCCTGCTACGCTTGCGTTGTCTAGGAATCCACTCCGTTACCCTTAAGGACGAGCGGTTACCATGCCTTCGCGTTGCGTGCCCTTCCCAAGCCTATATCTTCCTCTTGATTTTGAATAGAATGCCATTAACCCCCGTTTGTTCCGTCACCCACTGTGTCCGCTTCCGGTCACTTAAAGGGGCCATGACAGCATAATTTCACGCATACCATGCTTATTGCATTTTATTCTCAGCACGTTAAATTTATATTCGCCCAAGTTTCAGATGATTCTGTGCGGTATTTTTAAAAATAGTTTTTTTTCGTTTCTTCTGGGAACTGCTTGTTAGTCTGGCAACCTCTGATAGCTGACGTTAGAGTGGCATACCCACCCCGCTTCGTCTGCTGCGTGCTGTTTAGGTTCTTGCATGCACACTGTAGACGGCAGTTGCTCGAAAAGATTCTTTGTTTTAGCTAAATAAAACGCATTTTCCGTATTTTCTTTTCGCATGCCTTCAGCTTAGTACGCGAGCTGAGTGATCCTTGGGAAAGCGGACTTGCTTGTGGTGCCCGTTTTGTGATTGTTGAGGAAACATAAATTGATGTAGCCTTGCTTTATTATTTACGCTCAGGAACATGTTATTATTATGTATGAGTGTGGTCTCTTTTGAGGAGCCAAGTGCTCCCGTATGTGAGAAGCTCCACGCGCCGTGCATGCCTTCGCCGATGAGCGCCGTGAAAGCCGCGGCATTTTGTAGCTGGCTACCAATTTCTTGTCCGCTATTCATCGGCTCGATAACTAAACTCAAATTATCGCAAGGTGGGACTAGAGTAACCGTACAGCACGAAAGGAGGAGAGAAAAGTGCCGAATCAAACGACTTCCCCGCTGCATGTGTGCATTTGTAATTCGAACAGACATTCCCTTCGGCCCGAAGAACCCTTTTGCAGGAACCAACCCGGTTGCAAATCCCTACGAGACTCGAATGCCACTAAGTTCACTTTTTACACTACTGCGATACGGGGTCGTTGGCCGTGCTGGCGTCATCGTCTGTCTAGCATGGCAGACCGGTGCGTCAGCGACGGCATTTGCATACCGACCAGCCAACCGACCGCCGATCACCGTCGCATCGGCCTAGTGTGACCGTACCCTACCTATACCGAAGAATAACCGCGTTACTGGTTTTAACGCTTTTTTGGCACCAGTCACTCGTTTATGGGGGATGACTGCTACTTCGATTGCCCGCGAAAGTACGTACATGGGGGAATAGGACCTCGCTGCGTACATTGCAGCAACGAGAGCAGACGACGTTGCTCCGTGTGTGCCGTAGTGACGTCACGAGCGCATTCAGTATTGCGGTCGCTGCCGGTGGTAGGGGTTTTCCGTTCTCAATTTCGATGGCATATTTTAGAATACGCATCGCGTCCAGGGCAGCCAAATTTCGGAAACTGAATCAAATGCTCTTGTATTAGTTACTGAAGCACAAAACTGCAATATGAAGAACGACCATGTCATGGCCCCTTTAACGTTACAGCTATCATTTTTCTGTGAAATAGCCATGCATTTGACGTGAAGACACAGTGGTATTCCTTTTTGTGCAGGCGCGAAAACTTCAAAGCACAAAACAATATGAGATGTGGAGGAGTGCATTGTGGAGCCGCCAACCGGGGGCGTGGAGCGGATGAGGCGAGCTGAAAATGCAGACGTCATCTTTAAAAGGATGCAGTCGTGGGCCACATAAATGTATATCATTCCCATATTGTATAGTCGGTAAAACAAGAGCAATTTCTAGAGATCGTGCCTCGCCTGCATCCGCCCTTTCTCTCAGGTTAGCATAGAGCTAAGCATGAACTTCACATTAGTAAGGGTGATATCAGACAACGCTTGGCTGAGCTTAGTATCTAGCGGCACACCTTAATGAACAACAGGAAATAACGGTTGGCCACATGGGGACATGTGAGAGCTTGCCGCTATTTTAATTAGTTCGCTATTACGGAAATAAGTTTCGTTCCAGAACTAACATCTCTTGATGCATGTAGCACTGCGTATTGAGAACAGCAAAGAGTGTATTTAGTGTCTATAGCATGAATGGCCGGCATACTTTTGCTCTGCAGCTCTTTTCCAAGTCATGAGATTCGGCCAATGATTAGATCAATCTCGCATGTGTTTTGAGGAAATGCGCTCCTTTCATCAGCATATTTACGCTGTCGCTGTTCATGCTGTGACAAAAGCCATTCATGTTCTCCTGTTCGCATAAGCTCGCTTACTGCAATCAGCGGGGCTATGGGCTTGACTGATGCGTAGGTCACTGGTTCTAAATCTGGTTTCACAAGATCGGCGACCTTCCCCTGCCTCGACTTCACTGCGACATCTTTATTAATTGAGGAAGCATTTGGGAGCTCCACCAGAGGAAAGCATAGGTTGTTGCGCAGCTGCGTGATAGTCTTGTTTTCCCAGTTCTGTCCTGGTGATGAGTGTTTGTTTAGCATGACCGCTGCCGTTCAATAGCTGTTCTAGTGTGATATGGCGATCTGGACGAGCTTTCGCAGCCTTATTGAAGGTCGGGGTGATGACTGTTGGTATATATTGGTTTTGGTGTTATGGCGTTTACCGTACCAAGCGACTCGGGCTATGAGGTGCGCTATAGGGGTGGGCTCCGGATAATTTCGACCACGTGGGGTTCTTTAACACGCACCGACATCGCACAGCAGACGGGCCTTGCAATTCTCCTCCATCGAAACACCTTTCGGGTCAGCAGCCGAGCACGATAAGCGCTAAGCCACCGCGGCTGCTGAGTGACGGTAAATATCTTCAGGTTTCCCTCTCGCGGAAAGAAGTTTCAAGTGCTGCCCGCAGACTTCTTTCAGATGTTGTTCCTTCATATAAAAATTACAGCGAAGTGGTAAATCTGCAAAGGAAGGATGTGTGTCCCTGTACTCACACGCCATGTAATCGCTAGCGATTTATTCGCACAAAAGTTGCACAAACTGGAGCACAAGAGGGTTGCTAGCTCGGTCGGTTATGTTTAGATGAGTGGAGACACATGCGTCGTTGTACCCGTCGACCGGACCGACGGTTTTCACCGCCTTTCTTACGCAGTGATTTTCATTTAGCGAAGCTTCGAATGATGCAGTCTTTCATGATCTTCGCCAATTAGTGATGTCAATACGCCTAGCTACATGGTCCGCACTTTGGTTTAACTAATGCAAGTCTGATGTTGTGAGCGGTAGGTGTCAGTTCCTTTCTGATATTTCCTCCGTTAGCTTTCCAGTTCGTAGACCCCTTTCATCTCCTTTCATCGCCAGCATTATAACAGTGATAGCTAATGTTAACCATAGCGACCGCCTATTCATTATTTATGAAGACGACCAAAATGATAATCACAACGAAAATCTGAATCAGATTTTTTAATTTATTTATGAGTACATACAGATATTTGTTAAATACAGAAGGAGGCCCCAGAGGCAATGGCTGCACAGGGGACCTCCTGTTAGAAATTTACAAATATTAGTATGTATAAACAACAGCGGATAAGATTCAAACAGATTACTAAACATAAATAGTAAAACGCCCCAATATCCAATAAGGTGAAACAGTAAACGAAACATGAGTAGGGTAAGTGTACATAAATGCATAAATAGAAGGGAAGAATTCAAGGGAGTGCTCCGTATGCTGTATGGGGGAGTGAGTGAGTGAATAAACTTTATTGTTCTAATAAAGAAGTCTTGCTGCTTGCCCGAAGATTGCCGTTGTCTTCCAGGCTGAGCGTGGTTGGCGTCCCTAGTCCAAGGCACCACTGTCCCTGGTCATCAGGCATGCGTGGCTCACTAGGTCTCTTTGGACCTTGAGCTGGCTGCTGGTTAGCTGGTCCTCTCACTGTTCCATATTTGGCTCTTTGTTACCTCGGAAAGCTACATTGTGTATGCATTTCCATGTGATATGATACAGCGTGGGGGTTGCCCCGCACCACGGACATGTATCCCTATACTGCTCCGGATACATCTTATGTAGAATGTGAAGGTTGTGGAAGGCTCCTGCTTGGAATCTTCTCCAGCATGTCGCTCCATATTGTGTTAGCAGAGGATGTGGGGAAAAATTATGATAGCTGACAATGAGGATGACAATGATGAAGGATAATGCGGATAATTGAAACTGAGGTTAATGGTGTTAGAATTACAGTAGTGAGTGAATAAACAATAATGGTACGAGGAGAGCTCTATGGAAAGTAATACCAGGAAAAATATTAACCATTACCCCGGGATAGAAAATCTCTACACTACACAAAATATATACTGCAGAGTCAACAAGGACACCTTGATGCAGCGGGGCGTCAGCGCACTTTTCAACATCATCATCAGCCTAACTGCGTCCACTGTAATACAAACGCCTGTTGCGTATTTGATAAATTAACCCTCTCCTGCGCCAACTGCGGCTACTGTGTCCTCTCAAACTTCCAAATCTGACCCGCCTACCAGACTCCCATGCGCTTGCAGTCACTGTAAGGCCAATCCATTACGTTCAGGTTCCACCGGTTACCATAGCTTCGCGTTAAATTCCCTGCTCTTGCTCAATTCTTCCTCTTGTTGTCGACAACGATATCAAAACTGGTATTTTTGTTTTCTAGAACCGCTCTTCTCTCTTCCATTCTCCAAAAATTAATCCTGTCAGTTTTCCTTTCCATAGGTCGATGCGTACTACTTAGCTTAAATTATGGTCTTTTCGTCAGCGACCGAATTTCCGCCGCCTGCATGAGTGCTAGCGAGACGTCTGTTACATCCTGTGAACATACATCTCGTAAACCAACCTAAACGGTGTCATCTGGGTGGTCTCCCACCCAGCTGTGTTTAAGCAAAAACGGCGTAGAAGATTATGGCATACTAGGTCTTGTCATCCTCATCATCATCGTCTTGTTTCGGGCATCGACATATGTGGCGAGTTAGCGGGCGATCATTTGGTTCAAGCATTCCGTTCTCCCGCTCCTTTGCGGATGCTGCGCAGTCATGTTTGGCTGGCTTCGCAGTAATGCCGGATTTCTTGCGTGATTTCACAAGTATATGCCGTTGCCTTGTCTGTGAAGAGATTTTCTGGGGTAGAGTGGCGAAGGAGCATGCTTGCAACGAAGAATCACATATTCTTTAAGCTATCGTGGCACAGGGATTGCCATTCAGCGTAACGAGCCGATTGGGTACTCGTTGCTACAATGTCTTGTCTATCCGATTATATATCCAGCGATCGTTTCTCTAAATATAAACGTTTGCTCTAGGAGGCAGGCCTACGGCGCAGTCAAGAATACGATTATCTTAAGTGCCCAATATACAGTCCATATCACGACACCCTTAGAGCTTATTTCAGCATAGCACACTCCTAGCATCCTTCTATACTCCTACATTCTGCTTTGTGAACATACGTCTAGTGGCACATTCGTCGAAGAAATGTTATCGCGATGGTTACAAGAAAAAATTGAAAAGTGGTTTTTGAGTAAAGGAAATGGCGGAGTAATTTTGTCGGATCTTGGTGGACACCCGACCCGTGCCCAGGGAAAGGAAAGAGAGAGAGAAGCACACAACTTTATTTGCCACAGGTGTCGGTAATTAGAAAAGGTGGGCCCTGTCTAGCTCCCAGGCGGGGACGACGTTCTGGGCCCTCAAAATGAGTGCAGGTTGAGGAGTCCTGTTTGGCTGGTGAGGAGTTTGTCCCAGATTTCCGCAGAGGGAGCTGGCAGGAGGGCCCGTGGGATGAACGGAAGGACGGACGGACGGACGGACGGACGGATGGATGGATGGATGGATGGATGGATGGATGGATGGATGGATGGATGGATGGATGGATGGATGGATGGATGGATGGATGGATGGATGGATGGATGGATGGATGGATGGATGGATGGATGGATGGATGGATGGATGGATGGATGGATGGATGGATGGAGTGGGGAAGGGAGGGAGTGAGAGGGAGGGAGGGAGGACGGGACGGACGGACGGATGAGGCTGAGCCCTTTAAATCGGGCGGTGGCTCACACCGCCTGTCTGCGAATTGTGAAACTTTACTTTTGTTTTAATTTATGGCAGCAGTCAGATAACCTACGCTTGGTTAATTCTAACCAATTATACTCTATCCGCTGCTTTCCACTGTAGGGTGAAACCCTTTACAGAAAAGTATGAAGTGTTCAGATGTTTACTCCTCCCCACCGCACGCACCGCATAACCTGTCTTTCTCGTGGTACCTGATTCGTAATGTCATAGTCCTCAACACTCGCATGCTGGCCTCGAAGAACAAATAGGTTCCCCTAAAATTATCGTAGATAACTTTTTGCCAATTCCCTGCTTAAAGGTGCTGTATGTTCCCAGTGCCTATATCGTCCTCATCCTTGTTTTCCACGGAGCCCTCTCTCTATCTTTAACATTTTTCTTAACTGCTAAGGCCTGATATGCCCCTAACTGATGTAATCAGAAAGAAAACAGCTCTGATAAACAAATTACAATGGTTTTTGGGTATTCCTGTGTTGAGAATCAAGTTTAGAAGAATATTCCTAGACTAACCGACTGAACAAGTTTAACGAACCCGTAGAAAACCATTTTTTGTGCTTGAATTCGTAGTCTATTGAGTTTTCAGTATGCATTCTTAGCCACCTTGGCCGCAAGGGTCACCCTTTAATCGAGCCGAAATGCGAGATTGCTGTACTGAGCGATGTCAGTGCGCGTTGAGGGAGCCCATGTCATGAAAATTATGTGGAAGTCTTCATCACGGCGCCCCTCATATCCGGAGTAGCTTTGGGACGTTAAACCCTATAAACCGAACCAAAGCAAACAAACAACCTTATACAAGTTCAATACAAAGAGTCCTTTACGAATTAGTTTATTTTTTCACTGACACGAACATAAAAAAAAACATGTTGCCGGGGGGGTCCGGGGGTCCCTCAAATTATCTGCGATTACTTTTTACCGGGACCTACCCCCATCTATGATGTAAATAAAATAAACTTTAAACTTGAAATTGTGGCGCCGACTGCTCCTTTGCACATAGAGTTCATTCTTGTTTGCTTTGAGTTTCCATAACCAAGTGTAGAGCCCTTTTATATTGAACCGCTATGTTCAGAAGTAATTGAAGGTCTGCTCGCCCAACTGAATACAAATTATTTCGAAAAAGTTTGCTGCACCAAAACGCCCAAAAGCTATTTCTCTGGGTAAAGAGTAACAAAACGCCGTGCCTCACATTTCTTGTAAAATTTCTCAAACATCTGTGGCATAAGCGCCAAGGAGGCCCTTTCTCGACAGGTGAATCGGTTATTGTAAGACAAAACAGCCTATTGCCTCGACACTCTTGAAGAAGGGAATAACAATAGGTCGTGAAGAGGGCAGTATGACAGAGCACAAACACATGTTCCAAAAATGCGCTTACATTGAATCAGACTCCCCTTTATGCTTACATACCGGCTTTTACGGGCGTACCAACTAGCCTTAGTGGTGAGTTGCTAAGAACATATTTCGAATCGATATTCGGCGCCCTTTACGCAATCTGAGATTTGGGAGATATTAAAATGTTTAAATAAAGTTCGCGTTAGTGCATGTGACTCTTTACACCAATACCTGTGAAAGAAAAAGTTGCCGCAATGTTTGACTACTGTAAGTCAATTTTACATGCATAATGCTTAAACGATCTACATTCAACCGTGATGATATTGTCACGTAGTGGTGACGGCAGTCGAAGCAGCGATGAAGACGGACGAAAGGGTCTTCTAAAAGAACTGTTTATTGTGCTGACTTGCACCCAAGATGGACTGAATCACTCGGCGGCGGCGAAGCGACAAGCGTGCTCGGCGGTCGTCGAACAGAATGCCCGCCGCTGCCGGCCGTGCTCAATTTAAAGCTGATAGCGAACATTCGAGATAAAGGGCGCAAAGTTACTAGAACATTCCGGAACAACGTAGAATCAGCTTTGCCTGGCTGCGATCAATCGAGATATGGATGGATGGATGGAAAAACTTTATTTTCGTCAGAGAGCATGTGTGGACGATTCCGTGTCAGATGGCCATCAACCCATGGCTGACGGCGACCTGGGTGGCCCACTCCACGGCCCTGGTCTGGACGACCGGGTCTGAGCTGGCCAACATGGCCTCCCACTGCTCGAGGGAAGGATCACGCATAATGTCCGCCGGTGGCGGTGCTATGCTACAGCTCCATAATATGTGGTCATAGGTTGCCAATTCGTGACACCATTTGCACTCCGGCTGAATGTCCGGATAGATTTTGCTCAATACGTATGGGTTGAAGAAACATCTAGTCTGCAATCGTCGCCAGACGCATTCCTGCGCCTTCACCAATTGCTTGTCCGGGGGTGGGTAAATCCTCCGCTCAAGTCTGAAATGATTAGTAATGTCATGAAAGGATACCAGCCCATCTCTCGTGGACCTTCCCGGGACGTCCAGCTCACCTACTCGGCTGACGAAACCTCAACCATTCATGTGAGCCGTCTCGTTCCCAGGGTTCCCAGAGTGTACAGGTACCCAGACAATTTCCGTCTCCGTAATCCCTCGCTCCGTGGCCCGATTCAGCAACCGCGCCGCTGGGACAGATATTCTGCCCCTCGCCAAATTTCGGATGGCTGTTTTTGAATCGCTGAAGATCAGGTCAGCATTACTACTAGTCATAGCTAGTGCTATCGCCGCTTCCTCAGCAGTTTCTGGGGAGCGGGTTTTGACTGATCCAGAGGCGATCAAACGTCCTCGCCCGTCCACCACCGCAATTGCAAATGCATCCTTGTCCTTATACTGGGCGACATCTACATAGACTGCCCCGCTGTACTTCCCGTACTTAGCATGTAAAGCTTTGGCTCTTGCCTTCCTGCGGTCCTCATGATGTATTGGATGCATGTTCTTGGGCAAAGGTTTTATGTACAAGCCCTTGTGCATTTCCCGCCTCATCTGAATTTTCGTGTCACCGGCTGGAACGTCAACTCCAATGCCGATCCTTTCCAATACGACCCTTCCTGCTTTTGTTTTTGAAAGCCTACCGAGCTGCATCACCAAGTGCGCCTCCCGTAGTTCTTCTAGGGTGTTGTGCACCCCTAATCCCAGCAGCCTTTCGGTAGACGCATTTTGAGGCAACCCAAGGGCCGATTTATACGCCTGCCTAATCATAGCCTCCACCTTTCCTTTTACCGCCGCGTCCAACTTCAAATAAGGCGTCGCATACACTGTTCTACTGAGCACAAATGCCTGCACTAGCTTACACAAGTCTTTTTCCTTAACACCTCTCTTACGATTGGCGATTCCCCTGATTAGCCGCACGGTAGCATTGACCGTATTTTTAAGCCTTTGCAAGGACTCGCTATTCTTCCTGTTAGTCTGCAGATACATACCCAGGATCCTGATCGTTTGGACCTCAGCGACCGGTACTCCCCCCACTTTCACCTCTAAAGGTGGTGGCGGCGTATAGTGCCTCGCATGTATCCCTCTTGGTTTATCCCTCAGAACAAAAAGCTCGGACTTGGGCTGAGAGCACGAGAGTCCTGCTTCCCCTGCTAGCTCCTCCACAATATCCACCGCCTGTTGTAGAGTTTCTTCCAACTGTGCGTCACTGCCTCTTTTTACCCATAGAGTAATGTCATCCGAATAAAATGTATGTTTAAGTCCCGATATCCCTTGCAGCCTGGGTGGTATCTTGATCAAGGCGAGATTAAATAGGAAGGGCGATAATACCGACCCTTGCGGTGTCCCCCTGCCCCCCAATGGGAAGGGATCCGATTTCATTTCTCCGACTACAATCTCCGCAGTTCTACCCTCCAGAAACGATCTGATGTACCGGAAGGTTCTACCCCCGGTCCTATGTCTCATAGGTTCCTCAATATTGCCTCATGGGTAACATTGTCAAAGGCCTTAGTGAGGTCGAGCCCCAAGATAGCCTTGGTGCCCGTGCCGTACCCAGGATCAACCACGTCTTTTTTGAGCTGTAGCATGACGTCCTGCGTCAATAAATTACCCCTGAAGCCAATCATTGTTTCAGGTATCAACTCATTGTCCTCTACATAACCCTGAAGCCTGTTCAAGACCACATGCTCCATCAATTTGGCCAAGCACGACGTTAGCTAGATGGGACGCAGATTCTCAATGCAGAGCTTCTTCCCTGGTTTAGGAATAAAGGTAATCCTAGCATGTTTCCACTCTGGCGGAATCTCCCCGGCCGCCCAATATTTATTCATCAAATTCGTGAGTGCCCCCACTGACTTGAAATCCAGGTTCCGCAGCATTTTATTAGTAACCCCGTCCGGACCCGCTGCTGACGTGGTACGAAGCTGGCCCATTGCAAACTCCACTTCCGCCACCGTAAAGTCTGCATCCAATTCAAGGTTTTCCTCTCCCGAGTAATCCGGCAAGCAACCGCCCGCCTCTCTTTTTATGTAACGACTTCGGAGTTCATGTATGAATTCCCCAATCGTGCCTTGATACCGATGCACTAGCCTAGCCATTTGCCCCTTTTGCGCAGATTTGGTTGCGGCCGGGTCTAAAAGGTGCCTCAACAACTGCCATGTTTTTTGCATCCGAATTGCCCATTCATCCGGTCACAAATCTGCCCCCACTGTTGACACTGCAACTCCAATGTGTAGGCTTCGATTTGTCGTTCTAGCTTGGCCATTTTCCTACGGAGGACACCATTATGCCTTTGTTTCCTCCACCTCCGAAGGAGACTCGCATGTGCTTCCCACATGTGTAACAATCTGGAGTCAGCCGTAAAGCCCTCCCCCTCCGTCGGGACCTCTTCTGTGGTACTCTTCACGGCCTGCTTGAGCGTGTCAATCCAGGCTCCTAAGTCCTCGATTTCCCCGTTCACTATGTCATTCCTGTATTGCCGAAATCGGTCCCAGTCCGTCACTCGAGTTCCTTTCACCGTGTCTTTGTGCTTGGCAGCACTAAATATCGTGGAAATGATATAGTGATCACTTCCCAGTGGCTGTCCCGTGTTTACCCACTGTGCATCCCTGATACCATTCACAAATGTGAGGTCTGGAGAGGAGTCTATGCTTACGCTGTTGCCTATCCTGGTATGATCTAGCGGGTTGTTTAAGATCGTCCATCGCAGGTCCTGGGCAACCTGCCAAAGCTTATTTCCCTTCGGGCTGGCTCGGATGTAGCCCCACTCCGGATGAGGCGCATTGAAATCTCCCACCACGATGAGTTGAGACCTAGCCGCTAGCCGTTGCGTCTTTATCAGAAGGTCTGGCAGGCCCACCCCCTTATCTTTTGGAGAAGAGCATACATTAAGAACAAATAGATTCTTATCGTCCTTTCTTTTGGGCAAAATCTCCAGCAGGACGTAGTCCTCCCTGCTGCTATCTATAGTATGCTGAATCACTGTGGTGTTGCGATGGACTAACTCGGCCGTGAAGACGCTCAATACGCCCCCTCGATCAATCTCTGGTGGTGTAAATGTCTTAAATCCTGGTAATTTCACAGAGCCGCTAGCCTCCTGCAAAGCTATAATGTCCGGCTTACTATCCAGATTTTGTATGTGCAACTGCAGGTTCCCCCGCTTGCGACGGAAGCCCCTGCAGTTCCACTGCCAAACCTCAATTTGCTGGCGAGGGGCCATGGTGAAGCCCTAGGTTCACTAACATCGGTTCTTGGCCGACTACGGGAGGCAATCTAACCTCTAGCATAGCATTTAGCTGTTTAAACATGTCCATTACCTGGGTCTGGAAACCCCGCATGTCATTGGTGAAGGCGTCAAGACGCTCCTCAATGTTGCCTAGTCTAGCTTCTATCCTGTCGACCCGGCGATCCAGCCTATCCTGTCTGTCTTCCTGTTTTCCTACTCTCTCCGCAAGGGTAAGCATGTCTCTCAAGACAAGTGACTGTAAATACTCGCTGCGGCGTGTCCGCCGCCGAAGTTTCTGCTACTCTCTTTGCACGAGCTCCCTCATCTGCCGGAGGTGGCCTTTTGACCGTCCCCCGATTCTCCACTTTCTCCACTTCCATAGCTGTGTTATCGTCCACGCGAGAAGCGTTCGCCTGCACCGCTTGCTGTGGGGCTTGGGCCAACGGCGTCTGTACCCTGTCTACTCTGCCGGTTTTAAGCGCGCGTTCCATCTCTGCTATCCTAGCTTCCATCTTTTTGATAGTTTCGGCTTGCTGCAGCACCTGCCTTTGTAGCTCCTTCTCTCGAGCAGTCTCATTTTGGGAGCCCGCGTTGGGCCAGCTCACCTTTTTCCTCGTGGCACTTGTGCTTCTTCCATGACCGGAACCTTGCCCTCCTCCTTTGCCAGGCTCGGGTCCGGGCAGTGGCGGGAAGGAAGCTGACCGGTCCCTGCTCTTGCTATCGCCTCTCGCACCGCTGGATGACCGCTTCCTGGGCCTCGAACGCCGCTCCTCCTTGCCCGTTCGGCTCTTGTCCTCGTTGCTCTGCTGCAGACCCGTCGGCTGCTGACGGGCTAGGCGAAACTTGCAGTTCCGACTTCCCGTGATGTGCGCCCCATGACACACGATGCAGTCCGGCGTGCAGGTCAGCGACTCTCCCTCAGGTGGTGCAGGATGTTCTTTCCCGCAGCGGCGACCAAATTAGTATTCGGACGATAGCAAACGTCCGCCCGATGTCCCACTCGTCTGCAGTTATAGCAGGTCTCGACTAACTCTCTATATGGGATCACAGCGTACAGACAGTTTCAATAGATGACTTGCCGGGGAACGCGCTTCCCCCCGAACGTGATCTGAATCGCCTTTGACTTGCCCAAAGGTCTGGCATCCAAAATTTCCATGTCTTCATTCCTGTTCAAGAATCCTGCGCGAATTTCTGCCAGTGGGCATCCGTTGTACGCATTGTAAATTACTCCGCGCACAGAATTCTCCGGCGCCGCCACGTACGCCGAAACCGCAAGGTCACGACCGCCCAGCTTGAGCGTCTTGACATTCGCATATGCCCCACTACGATTCATACACGGCGTGCTCACCGTCATCGTGTTGTTTCTCTCATTGACCCGCACCAGGTCTTCTTCCACCGCAGTCGCGTTCGTCAGCTTCGCTGCCGCTCTCAGGGCATATCCGAGCTCCCTCGGCGTCACTATGCTCAAGTCCCAATTCTTGGGCCGGCACACAACCTTGAAATCCTTGGCTGGCATCTGAAGAAACGGTCCCCGTTTCTTCCACACCGGCGCTTTCCCCCGCTTGACTTGGGCTGCTCCGTGCGTCTGGCGCCCGTCGCTGCCCGCCTGTTTCTCGGTAGGCCTACTCTCGGTGTGGTCACCGTACACAGTCTTCTTGAAGCGATCTTGCGCCTTCAAAACCCAGGCCCATTCTCCCGCCTCGAATTCTTCGGGCGTTATAGATTCTCCCTAAACGGAGTACTCCATCATCTTTAGCCTCGCTAAGGCCCACTACCACAAGGCACGGCCCTGGAGCCCGGCGCCGTAGGCGTCGGCTCGGCCTATAGATTAGGCCTAATTTTGCCGCACCGTGGTCGAGTACAAATCGTGAAGAAAACCCCTAAAAGGGGGAACACTTGCCAAAATATGGTGTCCACAGGTACAGGGAAACTTCCTGCAGACGATTCCACAAAAAGCAAGACCAAGGCACAGCGCGTTCCACCGAAAAACGGTCTCAAGGCGGGAGCTAATGCGAACACGTCCGCTCAGCGTCCGCTCCAATAGAATCTCCATCAATCGAGATAAATCTAGTCGCGCCTTGCGTCGCAAACGAAGCGATAAGGTGGTGTCGCGGCAGATTTGAAAAACGAACCAACACTGCAAATATTGGCGGCATTACTCCCCTCTCAAAGAAGCATGGACCCGAAGCATTAAAACAAATAATGCGACTAGTAAGGGAAAAAAAACAGACCTTGCGAAAATAGAGCATGGAAATGCAGCGGCCTTTAGCGCGCATAATACGGCTTCAGACGGACTACATGGACAACTTGTGGTCGTACGCGGCGTCGCTGGGATGCAGTCATTGCGTCAGGGATGACTTCATAATCCAGTTCACCCAGCCGACGAAGAACCTTGTACGGGCCGAAATAGCGGCGCAAAAGCTTTTCACTCAATCCACGGCGGCGAATGGGCGTCCACACCCAGACTTGGTCTCCTGGCTTGTATTCCGCGTTGCGTCTTCGTAGGTTGTAGCGTCTGGCGTCGGACCGCTGCTGATCTTTGACCCATTATCGGGCAAGCCTTCGAGCTTCTTCTGCGCGTTGAAGGTAGGCGGCAACGTCGACGTTCTCTTCTTCTGTAACGTTGGGCAGCATGGCGTCTAGCGTGGTCATGGCCTCCCTGCCATGGACGAGCCTAAAAGGCGTCATCTGGGTGGTCTCCTGTACTGCGGTGTTGTAGGCGAAGACGACGTAAGGCAGGATGACATCCCAGGTTTTATGTTCGGCATCGACATACATAGCGAGCATATCGGCGATGGTTTTGTTCAGGCGCTCGGTCAGTCCGTTGGTCTGCGGATGGTATGCAGTTGTCCTCCGGTGGCTGGTTTGGCTGTAGCGCAGGATGGCTTGCGTGAGTTCCGCCGTAAATGCTGTTCCTCTGTCCGTGATGAGCACATCGGGGGCGCCGTGTCGAAGAAGAATGCACTCCACGAAAAATTTGGCCACTTCTGCTGCTGTTCCGTTCGGTAGGGCTTTCGCCTCGGCGTAGCGGGTCAGGTAGTCGATCGCTATGATCATCCACTTATTTCCAGATGTTGACGTTGGAAACGGGCCAAGCAAGTCCATGCCAATCTGCTGAAAGGGTCTTGAGGGAGGTTCAATTGGGTTCAGAAATCCTGCTGGTCGTGTGGGAGGAGTCTTTCGTCGCTGACAATCTCGGCATGTTTTCACATAGTGTGCGACATCGGCAGACAGTCGGGGCCAGTAATACTTGTCTTGAATGCGGCGGAGGGTGCGAGTACACCCGAGATGTCTAGCTGTCGGCTCGTCGTGTGAAGCCTGTAGAACTTCTTCGCGGAGACAAGTAGGTACAACAAGGAGGTAGGCTGTTTTGTTCGCTGTAAAGTTCTTCTTCACAAGGACCTCATTCTGCACACAGAAAGAAGACAGTCCTCGCTTGAATGAAGCGGGGGGTGAAGAAACCTTGCCTTCCAGGTACTCGATGAGGCCTTTTAGGTTGGGGTCCGAGCGTTGCTGCTGAGCAAAAGAGCTTGCGCTGATGGGTCCCAGGAAGGCGTCCTCATCGTCGTCCAGCGGCGGTGCATCTACAGGGGCTCGTGAGAGGCAATCGGCGTCAGTGTGCTTGCGTCCGGACTTGTAAACGATGGTGACGTCAAACTCCTGGAGACGCAGACCCCATCGAGCGAGTCGGCCAGAGGGATCCTTCAAATTGGCAAGCCAGCAGAGCGCGTGGTGGTCGCTGACCACCTTGAACGGCCGTCCGTAGAGGTAGGGGCGGAATTTCGACGTAGCCCAGATGATGGCAAGGCACTCCTTCTCAGTGGTCGAATAGTTAGCCTCGGCCTTGGAAAGGGAACGGCTAGCGTATGCGATGACCTTCTCCAGCCCGTCACTTTTTTGAACGAGAACGGCGCCTAGTCCCACGCTGCTTGCGTCGGTATGAACTTCAGTATCGGCGTTTTCATCAAAATGCGCAAGGATCGGTGGGGACTGTAAACGACGCTGAAGTTCCTTGAAGGCTTCTGCTTGCGGAGCTTCCCATTTAAACGGCACGTCTGCCTTCGTCAGTTGTGTCAGGGGCTCGGCGATGCGCGAAAAGTTTTTCACAAATCGTCGGTAATATGCGCATAGTCCGAGAAATCTGCGCACTGCTTTCTTATCGGCCGGCGGTTGAAACTGTTCAATAGCAGCTGTTTTCTGCGGGTCTGGGCGTACTCCTTCCTTGCTAACGATGTGGCCTAGAAACAGCAGCTCTTCGTAGGCAAAGTGGCATTTCTCTGCTTTCAAGGTTCGGCCAGACGAATTGATTGCGTCTAGTACTGTTCGAAGTCTTTTGAGGTGCTCTTCAAAGTTCGAGGCGAAGACAACGACATCATCTAAATATACCAGACAAATCTGCCACTTCAGGCCTGCCAGCACTGTATCCATTACTCGCTGAAACGTCGCTGGTGCGGAACAGAGACCAAATGGCATCACCTTGAACTCAAACAGCCCATCCGGAGTTATGAATGCTGTCTTCTCGCGATCTCTTTCGTCGACCTCAATTTGCCAGTAGCCGCTCTTGAGGTCCATCGATGAGAAATATTTGGCGTTGCATAGGCGGTCCAGTGTGTCGTCGATGCGGGGGAGGGGGTAGACGTCCTTCTTTGTTATGTTGTTCAAGCGGCGGTAATCCACGCAGAATCGAAGTGCGCCGTCTTTCTTTCTCACTAGAACAACCGGTGCCGCCCATGCGCTGTTTGAAGGCTGGATGACGTCGTCGCGAAGCATTTCTTCGACTTGGTCCCGGATGGCTTGTCGTTCTCGCGGAGACACACGGTAGGGGCTTTGACGGAGAGGTCGGTCGTGTTGATCCGTTATAATGCGATGCTTGGCAATTGGCGTCTGTCGCACCTTCGGCGATGTCGAAAAGCACTCACTGTAGTTTTGAAGCAGATTGCGGATCTGGTCTTGTCTGTTCCGGTGCAGGGCTGGGTTGATGTCGAAAGTGGGCGAGTTCTCTTGGTCAGGCGGATCTTCTGCGGAGGGGTCGGAGAGGGCGAAGGAATCTCGTACGTCAGATATTTCGTCGTAGAAAGCAATCGTCGTTCCTCTGTTAATATGCCGGTATTCTTCGCTGAAGTTAGTCAGCAGTACTTCGGCCTGGCCATTGCGGAAATGTGCGATGCCTCTTGCGATGCTGATTCCTCGGTCTAGTAGCAACTGCATGTTCCCCTCGATGATGGCTTCAGTGTTTATGGCTTTCGTGGCGCCTACGGCCACGATAACGCTTGAACAGGGTGGGACGCTCACTTCTTCCTCCAGGACACTTAGGGCAACTTGATTTTCCCGAGTTTTCATCGAAGCGATGGCTTCATCCGTCGAAAGCGTGATCAGCTTGGATCGCAGGTCGATGATCGCCTGATGCTCATTAAGGAAATCCATACCCAAGATCACTTCGCGGGAGCATTGCAGTAGCACAACAAAGGTCGCAGGATAGGTATGTCCTTTGACAGTCACTCGCGCTGTGCATCGTCCTGATGGCGTAATGAGGTGGCCCCCAGCGGTGCGAATTTGTGGGCCGTCCCAAGCCGTTGTGACTTTTCTGAGCTGCGCAGCGAATGTTCCATTCATCACCGAGTAATCGGCTCCTGTGTCGACTAGAGCGGTAATTTTCCGGCCGTCGATAGTCACTTCTAGGTCGGAGGTCCTGGCTCTTGCATTGCATGTCGCTCTCGGCGTCGGGTCACGGCTTCGTCGCGTATGCGAGTCACGAGTTGGGCGTGTGGTCGAAGCTCCTCTGGGTGGCGGCGTCGATTTCAAGGTAGCTTGCGTCGTGGTCGAGGTTCTCATTGTGTGCGGCGTCGGTGCAGCGAGTGTCGGTTCTTCATGCGGCGTCGCGGGTGCAGCGTCTTCATGGGGCGTGGTCGGTGGAGGATCTTCGGCGATTAGCTCGTGAGCAACCTCACCTCCAGAGGTTGCTGCCTTTAGTTTCCCCTACGGGGGCTGGGCGACCTTCCTCGTACCGCGGCTGCGTAGCTGCGGCGTGGCGACGCAAAGCGCGAGGTTGACGGCGATGGTGAGCGCGAAAAGCGGTTCGGCGTGTACTCTTCTCGACACAGGTACTCGTCGATTTCGTGCGGACGTTGTCCGAAGCGTGGTCGTGGGGCGTTAACGGCAAATCCTCGAAGACCGATACGTCGGTACGGGCAGTGACGAAGAATATGGCCGGCCTCACCGCAATGGAAGCACAACGGCCGGTTGTCGGAAGTCCTCCAGGCGTCGCATTTCCTGGGGCTTGAGCGTCGGTCATAGGCTGGGCGGGTGGGGGCTGGGAGGCGGCGTTGTGGAACGATTGGCTCATCTCGGGGAGGACGTGGGGGTTGTCGCTGGGGCTGAGCAGTACTTAATGCAGCGGCGTAGGTCATCGCCTGGGGTTCTGTGGCCGTCGGGGTGCCAAGTGCCTGTTGCACTTCTTCCCGTACCACATCCATCAGAGTCGCTGCTTGTGGCTGTGGGGAAGATGGCAGTATTCGGCGTAGCTCCTCTCGTACGATTTCGCGGATAACTTCCCGCAAGCTGTCGCTGGTGGTGGCCGGCGTGTCCGAACGGATTGCACAGGCAGAGGAAGGGCGATTGTACTGCCGAGCTCGAACGTCGAGGGTATTCTCAATCGTGCAGGCTTTTGCATAAACTCCTCGACTGTTTTTGGCGGCTGGCGGACGAGGCTTGCAAAGAGTTGTTCTTTTACGCCGCGGACTAAAAACTGAACTTTCTTTTCCTCGGTCATCCCGGGATCGGCGCGGCGAAATAGGCGCTTCATCTCCTCGACGTAACTGCGGACGGGCTCATTCGGAAGCTGGATCCTGGACTCGAGGAGTCGTTCGGCTCTTTCTTTCCTCACGACACTGGTGAATACCTTCAATAGTTCTCTCTTGAATAGCTCCCATGTCGTAAGGGACGACTCGTAGTTTTCGTACCACGTGCGTGCGGAGCCATCCAATGAGAAAAAAACGTGTCCAATCTTTGCCGCATCATCCCACTTGTTGAATGACGCCACGCGCTCAAATTGGTCCAACCATTCTTCAGGGTCTTCGCCTAGGGATCCATTGAAAGTTGGCGGCACCCGCGGCTGCTGCAGTATGATCGGTGTCGACATCTTTGGCGAGGTTGCAGTGCTGGTAGCAGCGTCTTTTCGCTGTCTGGTGCGGTCCGGCAGTTTCCCGAACTCAGGCTCCTCTCCCTGGAGACGTCGGCTGGCTCGCTGAGCTGCTTGTTCGTCCTCGGGTGTGAAGCGCTTAGGGCTGGGTTCACGACTTGAAGGGGGCGTCCGGAACATGGAAGTTACCCAGCACCTCCACCAGATGTCACGTAGTGGTGACGGCAGTCGAAGCAGCGATGAAGACGGACGAAAGGGTCTTCTAAAAGAACTGTTTATTGGGCTGACTTGCACCCAAAATGGACTGAATCACTCGGCGGCGGCGAAGCGACAAGCGTGCTCGGCGGTCGTCGAACAGAATGCCCGCCGCTGTCGGCCGTGCTCAATTTAAAGCTGATAGCGAACATTCGAGATAAAGGGCGCAAAGTTACTAGAACATTCCGGAACAACGTAGAATCAGCTTTGCCTGGCTGCGATCAATCGAGATAAATCCAGTCGCGTCTTGCGTCGCAAACAAAGCGATAAGGTGGTGTCGCGGCAGATTTGAAAAACGAACAAACACTGCAAATATTGGCGGCAATATGATCACCTTTTGAAATATAGAGGAAAAAGCTTAATATTTACTGATGATTTTAATCTCCCACAAATAGACTGGGGAAATTGGAGTTATGGACACAGTCTTCACTCTGACTTACTCATTGATATCATGCTAACTTTCAGTCTTCAGCAGGTTGTCAGTGTATGTACTCGGGGAGGGAATATTCTTGACCTCTTATTCCTCTGCGAAGTTTTTGGTGAAGGAACCGTCGAAATTGAAACTGGTATTTCCGAGCATAAACTGATTTCTTTGTCGTCATTGATGGCTGTGAAAAATGTCAGACTACATCGAAAAAATGCAGATTAGGGATTATGCTAAAGCAGATGATGAATCAATTATTGATTACTTGGACCTGCACCTTAACATTGTTCAGGGTGATGTCGAGCTTTCATGGCAAAGGTTCAGGGAGATTGTTACTTATTGTATCGAGAGATTTATTCCATTGAAGGAGGTCAAGAAACCTCCATCAAACCCTTGGATATCATTCAAACTAGGCGCAAGCTGAAAAGAATGAAACGAAAACATAAAAAATAAGAACTTTGCATGTCACACAAATAAATAATGAATTACTGGGAAAAGTTAAAGCTGCGCGAGAAAGATTCTTTAGTCGTAGCCTCGCTGATTTTATTTCAAATGCTCTACAAAAGTTTTGGCGCTATTTTAGTCTATCAAAAGAGGCAGCACATAAAATAAACATTAATGGTAAAATTATTGAAGACGCCCACATAATTGCTGAGCATTTTAATGATTTCTTCGGTAGTGCATTCTCTGAACTAGATGAATACGAACGATCCAATACAAATAGGTCTGTCTTACGTGATATAACGATTTCCCGTGAAGGTGTCTTGGAAATGCTCCTTAATATCAACGTTAGGAAATCTGCAGGCCCCGACAAGCTTCCAAATGCGTTTTTACGAAGGTACGCGGAACATATATGCGTATTTTTAACAGATGTTTTCAAATTATCCTTACATTTAGCAGAGATACCATTAGATTGGCGTAAGGCAAGGGTTGTCCCAATTGATAAAAAGGGCGATCATCTCACAGTGTCAAATTATCGTCCTGTTTCTATTACAAGCACATGCAGCAAATTATTAGAGCACATTGTCGCAGGCTTTATTTGTCAGTATTTGACAGATCACAATGTCCTATCTCCACTACAGCATGGGTTCAGAAAGAGATTATTGACTTCAACTCAGCTCGTATCAGTCATTCATGAAATCTCTGAAGTACTTGACTCGTCCGGACAAGTTGACATGCTCTTTTTAGATTTTAGCAAAGCGTTCGATAAGGTACCCCACTGAAAATTAATCCACAAGCTCGAGTGCATTAGTCTTCCATCAAATATTATATCTTGGATCCAAGCCTACCCCGACACAGGCAGCAGTTCGTAGAAATTAATAAATGCTCTTCAAGTGTCCGTCAGGTAACTTCAGGCGTACCGCAATGCAGCGCATTAGGACCGCTTTTATTTTTGATCTATATTAATGATATAGTAGACGAAATCCCCGATGATGTGCATGTTAATTTATTTGCGGATGACGGTGTCATATTTTAAAAAAAATAGCTTCACGAAATGATCACGCATGCCTGCAGAAGCCAGTTATTGCAATTTCAAATTGGTGTAAACTTTGGGGCATGGAATTAATTGTGCACGAAACAGTCTTGCTGCGAGTAACACGAAAAAAGGCACCTAGTATATTTTGTTATGTTCTAAACGGCAGAAAAATAACTGATGTTGAACAATACAAATACTTAGGCGTCACACTCACTAAGAGATTCTCCTGGTCAGGCCATATTTTCCTTACATGTTCAGCAACATTGCGCAAATTATGGTTCTTGAAAAGGAAGCTTAAAAATGCACCGGTAAACACCAAAATTTTAGCATATAACACATTCCTGCGATCGAAACTTGATTATGCAGCGGTGGGATCCTCATACCAAAAAGGACATCATGAATTTGGAACCTGTACAAAGGAAGGCCGTTAGATTTATCTTTGGAAAATGTAAAAGAGAGGATTCCCCGTCCTTACTAATGTTTAGAAATAAAATCCCTTCACTAGAACACAGGCGTAAAATAGGTCGTCTCCAGTTTTTACATAACATCAAAAATAGAAAAAACGGGCTTCAAATGCCTCATTATGTAACGGCTCTTAATGCACGAAAAACAAGACATAGACACAACTTTTTCCATACGCCATTATTTGCTAAAACAAAATCTCACATGAATATTTTTATCCACGTACGATAAACGAATGGAATTCTCTCCCTGTTGATGTACTTCAATCAGGGAACTTCACAGAAGCGTCGGAAATCTATTTGTCACATAAAATAACACAACCATAAGCAGTATTTTTACTATCTTTACCGTTTTTTATGTGAAATTTCCTGTATTTTGTTATGTTTAGTGCCCGATTGCTGTTTGGCACAGCGTCTTTATCCACATATAAATTCAAATGTGCGCTTCTTTTGTTGTAATTACTGTGCTAAGGCAAGCATTTAGATTTTTGTAACGTGGCTATGGGCTGCATCATTTTTATGCACTGTATATATATGCATTTTTTTAACACCCTTGTTGCATTGTCCTTACCTTGTCAACACTATTGCCCCTCCTGCATGGGCCAGTATGTTGGCCTGCAGTATAAATAAATTAATAAATAAATAAATAAATAAATAAATAAATAAATAAATAAAAATGGACATGAAGGCATGCTACCTCCATGTGCGACCCCGCTTTCATTAATAACTCTTCTAAAAGGGAGGGAGCTACTGAAAGTGCTGGAGAAGTAACCCTGCGTGCTTCAGAAGCCGAGGAGAATCGCCCCAATAAAAATGTGCCAAGTCAGACGGTGACCGCGCGGTAAAAAGGGACTAAGACAAAAGGGATGTCCCGAATATTATTTCACAACCGAAGCCAAAGAAGCTTCATTTCCGATGATTGCTGGCGACGGATCGGTTACCGACTGCTAGGAACAAAGACACTGACTATCGGAGTTTTCGAAGGAGTATAGAAGCAGCTGACAATCCGACGCGTAGAAGTGTGTCTATTCAGAAAAGATCATCCAAAAACAGAATACAAATTTTAGGCCTTGGAGACGCCTACTATATGCGACCACGTCATTTCTTGTCCCTCCGAGCATATCAGGAAGACTCTGCGCGAGCTCTCAATGTCACCAAGTGACGAATTTCAACACGCCAACACTGCCCTGATTGGCATCCTTGTCGGATAAGATCACTTCTGGGAATTTTTAACTAGCAAGGTAAAAATAACTGGACGCTCGGCTAACCGCGCTCGAAACTGTGTATGGATGGGCATTGCAGGGCAAAACTTCATTCTCCTGCCAGGAAGCGACTGGCGCTCATACAGTCGTAATTAGAGCAATGGTTGCAATGAACTACTTGAGCCTGTTTTGAAGTTCTTCTGTGAACTAGAAGGCAAAATGGACCCTGTGGACCTGATGACTAAGGGGCTGACCGCAAATCGCCAAACCGGCAGTGACCTGCGGTGGAACTGACCATCATGGATTACACGAACAGCAGATGCCCGGCCAGACGAAAGAATGCAGAGCTGCTTCATGCCCGTCGAGCTTCAACAAAGAGTGATGTAAAACCTCTGAACATCGTCTGTGAAGAAAAAAGCGAACTCCTAGGCTTAAATCGATTCAACTCCGTAACTAAGGTAAACCGAGTGACAGGTTGGATTCTGCCGTTCGTAAAAAGCCTCCAAAGAAAAGAAAGATAAGATAGTCGGGACCCCTAAATTCTCGAACTGCAGCATGCACAAACTTAGTGGCTAAAGCAGGCGCATAAATCCGCACTCTCTACCGAGCTGAAGTGCGTAGCCGACGAAGATAAGACAGCACGTGAATCAACACTCAAAGACTTCGTTTTACGGAGAGATGACGATGGGTTGTTACGGATACGCAGTCGCCTCTGTTCAGCAAACAAGGATTACGACAAGCGGCACCCCATTCTCCTACCAAAGCAGCATTGATACATTCTCTTGTTAGTTCATGAGGCTCACAAGAAGTTGTTGCATGCAGGAGTGCGGGACATGAACGTGCAACTGCGCGAAATGTTTTGGTTAGCGCGCGGTCGGTAATTGGTGAAAAGTAATGTGCGCTTTTGTCTTGCGTGCCGGCGGATGAGTGTCTCCCGCGTAGAAGTGGACAAGGGGGGCCAACTACTCCCCCCGACAGAAATTCTCAAGTGGAGCCTTTCGAGGTCGTCGGAGCAGATTTTGATGGCGCACTCCTCATGAAAGATGGTTCAAGTGTAGTTAAATACCATATTGTTTTTTCACTTGCCCTCTGACACATCTGTGCTTTGAGAACTGGTAAAGGGTGTGAGCACTAAGACGCTCATGCAGGCCTTCCGCCGCTTTGTTTTTAAACGAGGACAATGCACTTACCTTTATACGAGCATCGAAAGAATTTAGAATGATTTGGGATGTTCTTCGCCACTCAAACAATCAAGACCACTTCGCCAACTCTGGCGTACAATGCATATTCATAGTTGAGCGTGGGCTTTGGTGGGATGGATTTTATGAAATGCTAGTAAGGAGCGTAAAGACATCTTTGAAGAAAATACTCAGGCGTCAATTCTTAGGCTTTGTCAATTTTACTACAGTACTTGCCGAGGTGGGGGCAGTAATTAATTCCAGACCCTGCACATATGTCTACGACGACCCCAGAGATGGGTATTTTCTCCCCAGCAAATTTTCGTTCCAAAAAGCTCATGACAGCCCTGCCATTGCCCGAAAAAGAGAGTGGTTAATTACACAGCAGCCTCGCTCCGAACGCTGGGGAGAAAACGAAAGAGCTGGCAAGCATGGCACAAACAATACCTACGAGACATGCGCTCGGCTTACGGCTCTAAGGAGCAATAGTGGACGACACTGAATCCTGGAGACGTTGTTTTGGTCCGCGAAAGTCTTACTCGCCTCCCGTGGAAAAGCGGAGTCATTGCAACTGTGTTCCACGCACGAGGCGGAAAGGTAAGGTCTTCCGAGATCTGGCTGCCGAAGAGCAAAAGGTTAGACAAAATGTACAGCTTTTGTACCCGATTGGGCGATCCGAAGTGTAGAGTGAGTCGTGGACCCATTAGGCGGGGGGAGTGTTTCGACCTGCAAGCGCAACTGGCACGAATTGAGCCATCCTACCGCTCATCAGTGTTTTTTTTTTATTTTACATTTGTCAATACGTCTCTAGTTTGTCCCTTTCTGCCGCTTCAGATTACCTTCTGGCCGGGCTTCCCACGGAAAGCGCCGGGGGGGGGGGGGGGGGGGGGGTTGCAGGTGTTTGGAGGCTCGCCCTGTGGTCTTCTGAAGATATCAGTTAAGAGCCCTATCGGCCCACCCAAAACGGAAGTTCTTAGTATGAGCGCGAGCTCCGGTGCCCCCAAAAGGTGCCGCGGTTGGGGGGCTTTGGACGGCCTGGGGAGAGTTCAGTTGTACTCCGGACGCCGAACAACGAGCAGCTTGCTCCGCTGACTGCTAGAGCTTCCGAGAAATGCCCAGTTGCTGGCTACTGATTCTTTGTACTTAATCTCTAAATTAATTCAGTAAATTAAGTCTTCATCGACCGGATTAAGTCTGATCATTTATTATTAGGCCATCGAATAGCGGCACCGACGCAAGGTTGCAACACAGGGTGAGCGGATAACACGGCGTTATGGATCGTTTTCTTGAACAGCGATACGCTATCAAGTTTTGCGTGACGCTTCGAAAGAATGCAACAGAAACTTTCCAGATGCTTCAAGAGGTCTTCAATGACGACTGCATTTAAAGGTTACAGTCCGGGAAGTGTTACAAGACGTTCAAGGAGGGCCGGGAGGAGGTCGGCGACGAACACCGTTCTGGACGAATAACAAAAACCAGAACTGACGAAAACGTGGATCGTGTGCGCGAAGTTTTGCGTTCCGACCATCGATTGAGCATCCATCAAATTGCTGACACCCTACACAGGTCCACACTTGCGGTACATAGAATAGTGACCGAGGATCTGCAAATGCGCAAGGTCTGCACGAATTTGTGTCGAAAGTGCGGACGGAAGATCAGAAAGAACTTCGAGTTTGACGCTGTCAAGAATTGTTGGATTTGACTCAAAATATGCTGGACTTTCATAGCTCTGTCGTAACCGGAGACGAACCATGGATGTTGGAGTACGACCCAGAATCGAAAAGACAGAGCAGCGAGTGGCACGCACAATCATCCCCCGCCCCAAGAAAGCGCGAATGAGCAAGTCTCGCGTCAAAACGGTGCTCATTGTTTTCTCTGACGCCCGAGGAATCGTCCATTTTGAGTTTGTATCGCAGGGAGAAACTGTAAACTCAGCATTTTACCAGGAAGTGCTCAAAGGATTGAAACGCCTGGTCGCACGCGTGAGGGCTGACATAAAAGACTCGGACAATCTCCACTATGCCCCAGCTTCATCGTTACGAACTTCCTGGCCCGGAGCAACACCCCGGTGGTGCCCCATTCCCCTTACAGTCCCTTTTTGGCTGTGTGCGATTTTTTTTTGTTTCCCTGACTGAAGAGAGCACTGAAAGTAAAGCATTTGGAGACCACGGAATACATTCTAAAGCATGTTTCAGCGTTCCTGAGAGACATTCTCGTCGAGGAATTTCAGGATGCCTTCCAGGCGTGGCAAACACATCTCCGCAAGTGTAGTGATTCAGGCAAAGAGAATTTCAAGAATTTGAAGCATTTTTACAGGCCCTGTCAAAAATTGTTTTTCCCAAAAAAGGCGCATTACTTTTATAATGGACCCTGTATATGTGAATTATTGTATACTGACCGTGATGCGAACACTTTTTTTGTCCGGAACATAAATTAGTTCAACAGATTAGTGCAAAAGTGGCGGGTTTTTAACTAAGATAAGGTGAGTACTGGACCTGCAGTTGGTCTCAATGCACTGATTTTCTTATTCACGCCTTCGGATAATGCACGAAGGAATTTCAGAAAGATTTACACTACCGACACGACAGAGGCCAAGAACTTCACGTGAGTAACGACGCGCCAGCTGTGCGGCAGTTGCTTGAAAGCACACGACGGATTGAATGAACCGAAATATTCTCAAAACAGCAGTCCTCACCACCCTCTTCGTGGCGCCCTGCTAGGGTCTCAAAAGGAGCAAAGCATTCACGCCTGTGGACTACTACATCAGCAGAAAGGAAATGGGTAGTCGGCGGCACCACGCTAAGTACCCCGATCTGCTGACAGAGAGGGCCCTCAACTATAAAAAGAGAGAAATCTTGCATTGTTATTGCCACACTCAATATATTTTCTACTACCACTAGAAGCATAGTAGACCGCCACCAGGACGAGGAGGAGGAGGAAAGGCAGGGAGGTTAACCAGACCAATAGCCGGTTTGCTACCCTGCACGGGGGGAAAGGGGTGAAAAGAGAAAAAGATGAAGGAGAAAAGACAGTTGCAGGAAATAAAATCACTATGCAAAGTCACAGCGTTCAGTAAAGCCACAGCCTATCGTACAGGCCAGAAGTGCTCAAAAAACGCAGCAGCGCCTTGGAGGCCTTCACCGCCGACGACCGCCGCGGCCAGTGGCCGAGAGACCAGCACCAAAATCCGCCTTCTTCGCACGCACAGCAGTCTTCACAGGAGAAAACAAAACGCTAGCTCCTGGGCTTTCTTGGACCAGCACCGAAATCCGAGAAAGCCCCTGAACTAGAGTTTTGTTTTCTCCTGTGAAGACTGCTGTGCATGCGGAGCAGGCGAGCCTAGTGATGCCAAATCACGTGATGCGCGTTCTGCTACATGAATCTGTGACTTCGGCCAGAGGTTGCGGTGGTTTGGGAGAAGGCATGAGAGTGCGTCGTCCTCCTCCGTCGTAACGAAGACAAAGGTTCCTCTCATTTCGTGTGACCAACATTGGACACCGCAAATTCCTAGAGTGACACGGATGAAACTATTACCGCTGTGAAAAAACAACTGCCTTGCTTTTTTTTTCTCAGAACGCGAACAAATGACGTCGATAGCTATACTGTCCCCCCTCCCCTGCTATGATCATGCCCTAGACCGCAAGAACATTCTGGGCCCCTTGATTACAGACAGCACACTGCAGATTACCTGGCAGCTGAAAAAGTTTGATGGAAGCCTGCTTGCCTCTCGCGAAAAAAAAATTGAAACTTCAGGAACTACCATAATACTGGCTGTCTTGATTTATATAAACTAGATCCTGTCCATGGCTAATGGAAATTTATGTTTCGAAAATTTGCCACTAAATAACAGTAACGAAGCACCTGCAGGTTTTCAACGTGCCTGTCTCGTTACAATGCGATCGTGACTGCCTTCTGCCCAGCATCAACGAATCCTCACCACCGGGCAATGTTCTAAATAGTTTCGTGGAACCTTTCTACGCCGATGCCTTCCTCGTCACTGAAGCGTGTGGTGCCGCTGAATTTGGACAATGCCCGCTGCCAGTCACCCAACATTGGTCCGTCGACGAACATCATCTCGTGCTACAAAAGGGGCGTCACAGCAGTCTTCCTCTGGGGCGTGATTCCGGCGCTACCATGACACCGCCGTTCACGTTATGGCTCTTCATGCAGGTTTTCAACGTGGCAGTCTCGTTACAATGCGATCGTAACTGCCTTCTGCCCAGCATCAACGAATCCTTACCACCGGGCAATGTTCTAAGTAGTTTCGTGGAACCTTTCAACGCCGATGCCTTCCTCGTCACTGAAGCGTGTGGTGCCGCTGAATTTGGACAATGCCCGCTGCCAGTCTCCCAACATTGGTTCGTCGACGAACACCATCTCGTGCTACAAAAGGGGCGTCACAGCAGTCTTCCTCTGGGGCGTGATTCCGGCGCTACCATGACACCGCCGTTCACGTTATGGCTCTTCATGCAGGTTGGTGGAATGCCTCCATACGGCACCGATGTTTTGTACGTTTTGCCGGTTCCGCCCCATGTGATTTTTGCACAAGTGTGTTCACGGTCTTCTTTTATCGAGAATGCAAAGTACTGTCGAAGGCGACGCTATTTGTTAAAGCGTAGGGCTGTGTTTTTCATGCTGCTGCTGCTTTGTGCGGAGACGTTGAACTGAATCCAGAGCCTGATAACGACTCTGCTCTTCAACAGCTTCTAGATGGCCAGGCTGATATTAAGCAGAAATTGTTATCTATTGAGGAATACCAGGCTGAGAACAAGGCTGCCATGCAGGCTCTTAACACGAGGTTGACAAAACTAGAGATGCAGATAGGCCATCTTGATGAACTGAAGAGCACTGTTGCGAAATGCCAGGAGAATAATCAATTGCAACATGCCTAGCTGCAGAGCCTGAGGGCCAAACTAGATCAGCTATAGAACAGGAGTCGGCGTTGCAACTTGCTTTTCTTTGGCATTAAAGATACAGATCAGCAAGAATCAAATGCAACAAGTGAATATCATGTGAAAGAAGTCTGCAGGGAACATATGGGAATTGAAGATTTAAAATTTGAAAAAGCGCACCGCGTTGGAAAATTTAGCCCAAGTAAAAAGCGACCCATCATTGTAAAGCTTGCGACACATAAGGAAGTTAGCAGTCTATGCAAAAGCAAAAAAACTCAAGGGTACTTCTATCAGTATATCTGATGATTAGTGCGATAATGTACGAAAGAAACGAAAAATTCTCTGGGAATACGCGAAAGCACATTGTGATGAATCAGATCGTCCGGTCATCAGATATACTTTATGCCTGAAGGATGGAAAGTACGTATACGATGAAAATCAAGTGTGTGAAGCGGGTCACGTGACTTAAAGCCGATAACAGTCGCTTGTCTTTTTGGTAGTTAATTGCCGTAGCATTAAAAACAAAAAAATGAATTACTGGGTCTCGTTGAACTGACGAAGCCGTCCGTCGTTCTTGGATGTGAGTCATGGCTACATGGTGATATTGCTAATAGTGAAGTGTTTCCAAGTAATTACTGCAGCTATAGGAAAGATCGCGACACGCATGGTGGGGGTGTTTTCATCCTGGTAGACGAAACAGTTAATTCCCAGAAACTTGATATTGACGTTGGAACCAGTGAAGCTGTTTGGGTCAAAATACGTTTAGGAAATGGTAATTCTATTGCTGTGTGTTCATTTTACCTACCACCGGGAAGTGCATCCGTCACCTTAAGTGAGTTTTCAAAAGCTGTCGAATCAGTTAAGCATGACTATATGGCCATTGGAGGTGACTTTAATCTGCCTGAAATTAATTGGTCCCATTTAGGCATGGTATCAAGTAGCGGTAATAAGGAGACTGAAGAATTGCTTAATATTTGCGCCTCTTTTGCTTTGACAAAAATCGTGACTCAACCAACCCGTGGGAACAACGTTCTAGATCTTTTCTTGACTAACATTCCTGAGGCTGTGCACCCTCCTGTAATCTTGCCCGGGGTCAGTGATCACAGTTCAGTCCTGTGCGAAATGAAGCTGGATAACGTCAGACTTAGTGACGGCGGGCGGCGTCGCATATATAGCTATGGTAAAGCACGTGTCAGTGATATTTGCACTGCTCTCGTATCCTACTTCCATGTGTTTGAAACGCTGTCTGAAAAACGATGTCAGTTCATGAGTTGTGGAAAATTTTCAAAGAAAAAATTTTAGTGTTACGTGAAATGTACGTTCCTAGTTGGATCTTGACGTCACGACGAAGCAAAAGCAAGCCTTGGTTTAACAAAACTGTGCGCAGGTTCATATACAAAAGACAGGCTGCTTACAGGGCGTATAGAAGGAATCCTTCTATACAGAACATTGAAAAATTAAAATATACAACAAGCGCAGCGAAGGTAGACGTTAAACAAGCAAAATATCTATTTTTTTCTTCTTTTCATTTGCGCATAAAAGAGCGCCCTAAAGAATTTTGGCAGTTCATGAAACGAAACGGCAAGGATCAAGCATTGATTCCATCTCTTCTACATGAAGGTTCCATTATCGACGAGAGTATCGATAAAGCTGAGTACTTCAACGAGTTTTTTTCTTCTGTATTCTCTGCTCCTTCCAACAACACCTCACGTCGAGCTCAATTTGGTCGAGTTAATTCTCATCACATGCGTGGTGTCGAGTTTAATCAAAGAGGAATTGAGTTGATACTCAGAGGGCTGAATGCTGCCAGTGCTCCTGGTACTGACGATCTACCAACTGCTCTTTTTCGTGCATGTGCGTGTGAGTTGTCTGCATATCTGAGAGTCATTTACACAAAATCCTTAGAGGAAGGAGCACTGCCTTCTGACTGGAAGTTAGCCAATGTAGTTCCTGTGCACAAATCTGGCCCTCGAAATGTTGTTTCCAACTATCGTCCCATCTCTTTGACGAGTATTGCTTGTAAAGTTTTGGATCATTTGTATTTCACTAGCATTATTAATCATATGAATACGCATTCCTTACTAAGCAATCAGCAGCATAGTTTTCGTAAGGCCCTTTCTTGTGTAACACAGTTGACTGAACTAATTCATGATCTGACAAGTGCACTTGATGGAGGGTTGTCTGTAGATTGCGTCTTCTTGGATTTCAAGAAGGCATTTCATGTTGTTCCTCATTCCTTTTTGCTTGGAAAGTTGTCTTGGTATAACATTGATGAGAGAATGATTGACTGGATACAAGATTACTTGCACTTAAGGAAACAAAGAGTGGTTATTAATAGAAAATTATCAAGCGAATGCATTATATCTTCTGGTGTACCTCAAGGATCAGTGCTCGGACCTTTGTTATTTTTGATCTTTATGAATGACATTTGCTCTAATATCTCTTCTCATATTCGTCGGTTTGCAGATGACTGCGCATTGTATAGGGTCGTTGATAGTCCGAATGACTGTGTGCAGTTACAGAATGATTTGAACAGGGTGTCTGATTGGTGTAAGAAATGGGGTATGTTTATTAACTTCCAAAAATCTGTGTATATGCGAGTCACAAAAAAGAAAAAGCCCCATGAATTCTCTTACACAATTAATGGGACACAACTTTCCTCAGTATCAGAATACAAATATCTCGGCGTATTCATAACCTCCTACCTAAGCTGGAGACGACATGTCGACTATGTAACAGGAAAGGCGTGTCGCGTTGTTGGTTTTTTAAGGCGTAACACCAAGCAATTCCCTTTAGAAACAAGAGTTACTTTTTATGACAAACGTTCGCTCGGTTCTCGAATATGCTTGCGCAGTATGGGACCCTTGGCATAAAATGGATATAGATAAACTTGAGAGGGTACAAAACTTGGGTATCCGATATGTCTTCAACAACTATACCAGGAGCTTTAGCGTTTCACGTGCAAAAAACTCGCTGGGATGGAAGACGCTTGAAAAGCGTAGATATTGTTTGAGGTTAAACTTTTTTCATAGTATGTACTATTCCAATACTGGCATAAACCGTGACATGTACATCCGTTCACCAAACTATATTTCGCTACGTCGTGACCATCGATTAAAAGTTAAGGAAATTAACTGTAAATCAGAGATGTACAAATATGCTTTTTTCCCTAGGTCTATAAGAGATTGAAACCGGCTCTCTGAAGAGGAGGTATTAATTACGTCAGGTGATTTATTCCCTTCATCTCTGTGAATGCTGTTTTTAGGCTGTATTACTGTTGCATCATGGTTGCATTGTATGTGCTGCACTTTGTTACCTTTCTTTTCGTTTGTATGATGTGTTATCCCCCCACTGTAATGCCACTTGTGGCATTACAGTGGGGGGGGGGGGGGGGAATCTTTCGCCACGCATTCGCTGGTCTGGGCAACTCCGAGACAAATGTCTGTTCCGAAAAGGCTAGTTTTATTGCGTTTCAAACGCTTCGCGGGCCGTTCTCCTCACAGGTCTTGCAGCTTTCGCATCATCTCGAAACTCGTGTCGATGACTCGATGCAGAAGGGCTGTCTTCTCAATTGAGTTGCGCTTTAGATGCCGCACTTCCAAGGGAAACACCGGCATGCACTCGACGCCCGTGCTGAGGCACCATCGACAGACCTGGAAAAATAAATGAAGAAAATTCATTAGCGGGGATGCTTAAGCCCCGCCTTAAGAGTATGACGCGATAGGTATAACGCGATAGTGTACGTATATATGTTAAATTCCATCTGAACAGAAGGTCATTCTATACTTTGCATTCACAGTTCCCTGGGAATCCTTATTCACCTTCTGGCGCATCGGTGCATATCTTAAGCGATGCGCCAATGCCCTGCGCTGGCAGGTGCTCCAGTGGTGGGCGTTGTGCGTTCCATGGTGCTCTTCCCGAGCGGCCAATCATTCATTTAACTGCCACCTGCCACAGGTTGTGATGACGCAGCAAGGTCACGTGACCTAGGTCGTCCACCTGCCTCCTAGCTTGCTCTCTTGGGACCAGCTGCCGTAGCCATGGCCGTAATTGGTCGCTCACAACACCGACACCAGATTTTTTGGGCAACAAGGCCCTTAACACTACCGCATTAATGTTGCCCGACAAATACGCTCCTCGTTAATGCGATTGTTGAGCCCATCAGCTGCTGTATTCGAACCGTAGGTGACCGCATACTGAACATGCAGCGCCTAACGGAGGCAACTCTTCCGTGAAGAGTGCAGATTCAGCACTTCCATCGGGAGGGTGCGGATCGAGCACCTCAGTCAAAAGAGTGCTGAAATATGTATTTCTACGGGGCTACCCATGCGCCAAGTCATTTGTACCTTTAAGTACCTTTTCATATTTGTACCTTTTCATAAAAAATTGAGTGAAAGAATTTTTTTTATCTTGGGGATGTGCCATGTAACATAACATGGGGCTGACAATATGCACTGTTTGGACAGTTGTTATGCTTTATGATTACCGCGTAATCGTACTTAGCATCGAACGAATACACAGGAACAATGCCGCGAGGATGCATTTTGGGGCTGCACTTCTTCCACCGTTGACCTGACACCACAAGACGAATTGTTTGGTTTGTTTAATGGCCTTCAACGTCCCAAATCGACTCACTCTATGATGGCGCTGTAGTCAAGGGCTCAGGATAAATTCGCCCACCCTGGGCTCTTGAATGTGCTTTTAAATCGCACAGTACGCTTTTATCTTGTACGTCGCCTCCTTCCAAATGCGACCGTCGCTGCCACGATCGAACAGGTGTCTTTCGAGTCAGGCGCCGAGCATAATCACGGAGCAACAGGAGAGATGACAGGGCAGGACGCTCGCGTAAAAAGGGCTCAAATTTTAAAAATGATGATTTCTTGAAAGCGCAACAGCAACATTAACACTGTAGCGATTACACCTGTACAACTATAAACCATAGGGGTGTGCGAATATTCGTAACATTTGGAGTAGAGACCCGAATATCAGCTTATTTGAAAGAATCGACCATGTTATGTTCAGACGTATTGGTCAAAAACGTTTCAAATACTTTTGGAATGATTGCCATGAGGTTGGAACAAGGACGACCGTATTTTTCTTTGATGGGTGTTTTTAATTATGGGCCCAAAGCTACATTTCCTATTACCTCGACGAGATCACTATGCGTGGGATGAGGCGTTCAGCACCGTGTAACAGTACATCCATGGAAGAAACTTTCATAATGCTCATACACCGCTTCCAAGAAGACGCGGCAGGACTTAGGCAAGTTCCACAAGCCCTGCCTGAATGCCCGATCTAAAAGGCCAGGGCTTATACAAAGCGGCCGCCCGCCTCCTTTTCTGAGGTGTGGATCCATAGTTTATTCACTTTCGTAATCAAGAACAAAAGCTAAATTTACGGAAACCTGATGTTCATAGATTTAACATAAATAATGTTGCGAACCCATAGTGTAGATTAGAATTCGACCTTTTCACAGATGCAGCTCTACCTGCAACCTACCACGGCGCGTGCCCCTTGCGCTTCAGGACTCGTAGAACTGCTGGCTTTGTACGATTATAACACGAATATTCGAATATTTGTAAAAATTGAACAAATAATGGAGTTATTATTGATTTTTTTTCTATCACTAACCGATCCTTATTCGATTTGGTATTCGGATACTTTATTCTTTAAATCGGTTAGGATTAACTTGGTTTAACTCGAGTGCGCCGAGCAAAAGGCAGGAATTATCTCTATGCTCGTAGAACATCTGACCTGAGTCCCGCGCGCCCTCGGATGCTCCTTCAGTTTTCAGTTCGGTCACACGGATCGTTCAATGTTAACTGGAGGCCCTTGCACCTGTGATATCCCCACCACACGCCCCTGACACCACGCTGTCCGTCGTTTCGCTTATTCAGGTCGTCTTGAGGCAGGAACTGCGAATCTGGATCTTGACCAAAATGTCAACACCAGTCGTGTGGTTTCGGTGTTCAAAACTGGACGTTCAATATATTCTATGCTTCATGCTGCAAGTACACCTTCCACAACTCACCTGTCCAAAGAGTTGCGTCATCACGACGTAAGTTTGACGAAAGTCAATGCGAGCTCGCTTGGCGTAGCGTCTGTTCCCATCTGGTATGATGGCTGCATGGCTTGGTATGACACCCAGCTGCAGGAGCCAGAGCACCGCAACATGAAACCATGACAACTCGCCCTCCAGAGGCAGTCCTTCGGAGATCGCGTGGCCAGGCGGCGACTTCCCTTACAGGTATCGAGAAAATACCTTCATTGAAGCGGGTATTGCGCTTCTAGTTGCAATATGCAGAAACCTGTAGTTATGAATGGAACAAACCACTCCTATGATGCAGATGCCAGCACCTCATTTAGGTTTTACTTCATGTCAATATGAATGCGATGCAAGTTATCGTACGCTAGTATCCCAAAATTTCCACCATGACCTTACAATGCCCATTAACAAGTTTCACTTTCCATGGCCCCCGAAATGATGCTCCCGTGTGGCGTCCGGTTATGCGCGTTGTCTCCCGCTGCATCTTCTGATAGTCATTTTCGTCACGCAGTTTATTTAGCTTAATTTTGTCTTTCGAACATCAGTAACACCTCTGTGCGCATCTAAAGACGCGCTATGGGCAGAAAAAAAGGAACAACTTGCTTCCTCCTTCTATTTTAAAACTCTTCGGCCAAAATCAAAACAAACGAGCAAACATATTTTCTAGATTCTTAGTTCAAGGACGGGGTAGAAAGCAAATATTACTGTTAGTCAGCCCGCTGAAAAGCCCTGGTAGTTAATAGTGCGCATGCGACTTCGGTGACTTTTGGAACACCACCTTCTAGTCGCCATTTTCGTTGCCTACGTCATGTTCCAGACAATACGTAAACTTTTCTCAGGGGTGACCCCATAACCGTGCAGGTACTGCTTGAGAAATGATCTGTAGCACCTGTTTCCTGTGCAATACGCACAGCTTCGTTTCGTGCCTGCTACATCAAGGGGTCGGAGGTCGAATGTTTTGTTCAACATAAGAGCCACACCGGCGTTGGGCGGTTTCCATCGCTCCTTGAACGACTGCACAAGGGGGCCTATTCGACCTCAGAGAATATCATGGATGTTTTCACGCCGCAGCACACAGCATGGGACGTGCTGAGTTCTTCGCCTTTACTAAGGCAGCACATGGCGGCCTCAAGTGCGACAATGAGGTACGTTTTGGATCGGGGGGTCAGTAAATTTCACGGAGACTTTAATGCAGCACAGGTATCGCAGCCGAACGCAGCATGAGGCTTGCTAGCGTGGCTTCCTCATCATCTACCGGGGAGCCATATTGGTTTGTCAGTCGCGCCCCCTATATCCCAGGAAACTTACGAATAGCGCCGCATGTCAAGCACGCAGTTCGCGGTTCACTCTCATCAGACGCGAAACGCGGTGGCAGGAGAACCGGTAGAGTTTTTCTCAAAACGATATACCAGCCATTCATACAGCTAACGTGCTTGACGATGGCTTACATTGCCCGTGAGAGATTGAAACACCTAGCTGAATGTGAGTCTTCCTGTAGCAGGAAAGCCGTCTGGCTTCAATTATTGCGGATGACGATTTGATCCAAGTGTGTGAAACTCCTTCAAAGAAGTGAATTTATCGCTTCCGAAATCTGAAGAAATCATTTAGGATCTGCTTCGTTAATATCCTACATTCTCCACTCAACGCTTGTTTCCTTGTTGATTATTGCATCAATTCGACTTTCATGATTTGGTTCATGGGGGTTTAGCGTCCCAAAGCGACTCGGGCTATGAGGGACGCCGTAGTGACGGGCTCCGGAAATGTCGACCACGTGGGATTCTTTAACTTGCACTGACAGCACACAGTTCACGGGCCTCTAGAATTTTGTCTTCATCGAAATTCGAATGCCGAGGGCGGGATCGAACCCGCGTCTTTCGGGTCAGCAGCCGAGCGCGCCCTAACCACTGAGCCACCGCGGCGGCCCTCTCTCGCCAATGTTATTCGCCGCCTTCTAAGTCACTCAGGGGAGGAATTTCAAAGTATTATTCATAATTTAGACCAGTAGAGCAGAATGGCGCCTCTAAAATTAATGTGTTACCTTAATTAGTTCAATATTTACCTTAGTAATCTCCAATTCGCAGATGCGATCACCTTGCTAAGTAACTCAGGAAGAGAACTGCAAAGTATGACCGATGTTTCAGACGGGTATACCAGGACGGCCGGTATAAAAATTGTTACGAAAAAAACTGAAGTTCAACTGTCTCGGAAGGTAACATCAGTTTACGATAGGTACGGAGGCACTACCTAGCGCAGGTAGTGAACGCAGATCCGGACCACGAGACTGAAATAACCAGAAGGAGAGAATATGGGTGGAACGCACTTGGCTGATACCTTCATATCACGAAACGCAGTTTACCATTACCCCTTAAGAGAAAACTACATATATAGCAACAGTATCATACCAGTGCTCAGCTGTGGGGAAAAAACGCTTAGGCTAACAGAAAGGGTTCATGCAGCTTCTGTTGAGGACAGCGCAAGAAACTATGCAAAAAAAATTTACAGACTTAGCGTTAATGGACAAAAAGCGAGCAGCGTGGATCAGGAAACAAGTGCTAGTTAACTGAATCCTAGCCGAAATCCAGAAGAAGTGAGCGCAGGCAGATGGTTTTTAATGCTAACGGACTGACAAGGCTAGCGCTGCAGAAGGTGGCAGAAAATATGGTGGGATGATGAGATTAAAATGTCAGTTGGCCCCAGCTGGCACAAGACCTAGTTATTTGGGCAGATATTGGAGAGGTTTTTGTACATCAGTGGGTGTATTCATGTTGGTGACCATAATGACTGTTTCTCATAACACCATGTCGCTTTACGCTATAGTCATAAAGCATTATTTAATTACTTAATACTCAAATGCCCCGGGTAGGGGTTTTACATGAGGGTTGGGCGCCTTCAGAGAAGAATGTATTCAAAGGCGTCTTGAAATTTGTCGCACTGGATTGCTGCAAAGCTTCTGCATGCAGATCGTTCCAGTCTTTCACTGCATGTAGATAAGACGAGTGAAAATGCGACAGTGTGCACGCGGGCGGGGTGTATACTGGTTTGAAATAATTGGTCGGGGACGAATGGTGATGAGTGTTGATATGAAGGTGTTAATTATTGGAACATGATAAAAGTTATGATACAAAATCAGCCTTGATACTTTATGCTGTGTTTGTGGCTTGGGAAGGTTTGCATTAGTTTTTAGCGCTGTGAGAACAACAGTGGTGGAAAATAAATGTGACTACTTGACTTGGGATAGATTCGAGGCAGTTACGAGAACTAGTCTGATAGTGGTCGCAAACTGAGCGTGCATATTATAAATTGGGCCTCGGAAGTTTTGTAAGCAAGGGTCTTTACGGAAGGGGAGGCAAATTTCGGACTTCGGCGGAGAAGCAGACGGTGCAGTTAGCCACGTTTGTTTTTTCACTGTGTGATAGGACCACGAATGTCCTAGGTATTTCGAATTTGTCCTAAAGGATATCATTCAGGTACCTAAAGGATAGCTGGGTGTCATGTAGGAATAATATTATTCATCATAATGAAGACCTTTATTTTCAGAAAACAGGTTTACAAACTTTAACACGGGTCTGCCCATGCCATAAAGGTTTGTAGGGCAGTACCCGGAAGTAGGTGACTGACAAATATATTGAAAAACCGGCGTGACAAAAAAACATAGGTAAACCTTAATACCAAAAGTAATACAAGAACAAGGAAACAGTTCAAGTTACCGACATAAACGTTTTTAGTATGTGTTTTAAGTGTGACAACGAAAAAAACTGAAAAGATTGAAGCTGGCAGAGAATTAAAAATTTTTGGTATATAATAATTACGAGTGAAGTGCCCATATTGAATGTAGCACCAGGTACTGTAAAACGGGGGTGCTGTCGAAAAGGGCGAACAGGAATGAAATTAACCAAAAATTCACTCTCCCAAAAGTGAGCACGAGTATCTACATGATGGAAGAGGGCATCGAAAGAGAACAGCTGTAAAAACTAAAATAAATTGCAGTCAGGTGAAACGTCCATGTTGTATGCCACGGATCGAAGGATGCTCCTTAGAATAGCATTTAATTTCATTCGCCATGTCATTGAGCAGTGGTAATGGTGGCGGTGGAAAAATATTAGTGAGTTTTTGTTCACAAGTAAGGATTTAACAATTTAACAAATTTTACGGATTCATCGACACTACTTAATTTGCGCGGTACTCATGACAACCGGGGGATATTGTAAAATATTTGTTCCAGTATTACACGGTCTTTAAAATGGGGCCGAACATTTATATTATTTCCTCTCGAGCATACAAGACACAGCTCACTAAAAGTATGGAAATCTTGCAGGAGCACCTTCAGAAGTGAGATTAACCGTGCATAATATATTAAGCCCAGTTTCAGAATAGGCGAAAAAGGTATGGAAACCGAAATAAGAATATTTATATGAGGTACATTATAAACAATAATGAAATTGGCGCTTTGATTTGTCTACTGCATATATTTCAGATGAGTGTGCGTGACTGCCATCCGCTTGACTACCAAGCGAAGCGTGGCTTATTTGAATTTCTTTTTCTGCTTCCCATCACCATTTTAGTACCAACAAAAATAACTGTTTAAAGCCACCCAGCAACGTCTCGAGTAAAAATAATCAGGGTAAGTGTGTGCGACACTTTGTGTAGCGATGCAGCGGTCATGAGTACTCTTCTGGTTTCACCGTTGTCTGGAGTAGCGTGGATTGTCTTTCCAGGTGGCATTGGCGACGCTCAGCCTTGCAGTTTATGTCGCGAGCCCGTCGGTGTCACGTATGGCTAGATTTTATGTTACTTCCGCTTCTTCCAGCGCTCACGCACGCCACATCTCAGCTGCTGACAGCGGCTCATTCGACTTTCCTGCCTCTGCCATCACGCAGAATCTACACGGCCTGAGCGCCTTACGCTGCGAGCAGCAAAGAAGACGAAGTGGCCATGGGAGCGTCATCCATTATTACTAAGGTGATTTTGTGCCACGATTACTAAGGCGAAGAAGAAGAAGAGTCAGAAGCACTGGGGCAAGAGCCAAGGGATACGCCTTGAAACCAGTGTGCGATTTTATTCACGGATATATAATTGCACTGGTAAGTTCTTATGCTAGAAAGTGAATGCACAGCTTTTTCGTTTCCGTTTTCTTCTATCATCTTTTTTTATCCAAACTCGAGTCGCCTTCACAAAATTATCCAGTTGCTCCACTCCTTACAAATGTGTGCGTTTGTATCAACAATGCACCCTGGCCAATTCCCCGCCGCGAGTACGTGCCATTCAGCTGAGGACATCGGCATCATCATCAGCCGCAGCAGGGTTGGTGTTGTGTTGCATCTGAGCCGTTCTGCACAGCCGAACAAAGGTAATCTCGTTTGCGCTCCCTATGACAGCTTTCTCGTTGTACAATTTCACATGGGAACTACGTGCTGCACAATGCACTTTAATGCGAGCAACATGATGCGTAAGCAAAGATACTGGCAAGCAAAAACGAAAGATACCGAGGAGGTCAGCAAGACAAAAACTTTAATGGTACATTAGAACAAAAGTCAGTCCGTAAAAACATACTGAGATGAAATTCAGGCTGTCACCACAGATAATGGAGTAAAGGTCATTCTTCTAAGCATATTTAGAGCGAAATATCGATCTGCTTCACGTGCAGTTCATGAAAAGCATTTCTCTCTTTTTGAGAACAATCTAAAGGCTAGCTGAGCAAAGCCACCCGACTTTGGAAGTAACTTGGAGGGAGGTTATTTAATTCTGTCCCCGATAGTGCAAACAAACACGTAATGCGAGTCTTCGCTGCGCTGACGCCTCCTGACGCAGATGTGCAATGCGCCGACAATTTTCACAAGATTACGCAATGTGTGCCGAAGCGCTGGGGTGGGCGTAAACATTACAAGATGTTTCTCAACTGTCGCGCCGCAAGTCCTCGGATGTTACACCACTTTTCGCAAGCTAAGCGCGACTTTCAAACACAAATACACCTGCAAAGAACCAACCACGCCACAAATGGGTCACTGTGTTGGCCGGAAGTACATGACCCCGTACTCGAAGGCGTATTAAGGCGAAAGCATTTTGTAGCGTACACTGGCCGAGATTGAGCAGTTTCGCGTCGCTCCTGGAGAGCCGTGCTGCGCATGCGAGAGGAGCAGTGACGTCACACGGCGCACAGCTGGCACGGCGGAGCCGCTGCCGCCGCGCGCGTCTCGCTGGTCTGCGCATCCTCTGGAAACCGCACCACGTGACCAATCGCGTGACTAGCCACGTGACCTCCGCACCACGTGACCGACCAGGAGCAGCGGACAGCGGACCGACCGGATCAGCGGACAGAACCTGCTCTAGGTAGATATATTCTTTTGCAACTTCATGCACTACGGTATCAGTTGTAAAATGCTGTTTCTTTGCTAGACTGTTGAACATTACTTTGGTTTTCTGCATGTTACTTTTAGACCCTCCGTTCTGCTCTGTATGTCTGATTGATCATGATTGGAATTTTATGTCCTGAGTGACTCAGCAAGGCAATGTCATCGGCGAATCGCAGATTATTTAAATATTCTCCAATAACTCTTATCCCCAACTGTTCCCAATTCAGGCCTCGGAAAACCTCCATTAAATAGGGGGTGAATAGCATTGGTGAGGTCCTCTCTTCCTGCCTGATGCCCTTCCTTAGTGGAATTTTATTGGTGACTTCTTGGAGGACTGTGGCATTTCTGCAGCTGCTATAGACATCTTCCAGTATCTTCACATAAAGTTCTACACCCTGATTGCGCAGCCCGTATGACTGCTGAGATTACTACTGAGTGAAATGCTTTTTCGTACCCAATAAAGGCTTTATATAGGGGTTGGTTGTACTATGTGCATTTCTCTATCTCCTGAATGATAGTGAGAATATTATCTATTGTGGAATATCCTTTACGAAAGCCTGCTTGATCGTTTGGTTGATTAAAGTCTATGCTTGCCCTGACTCTGAGTAACAATGTAGGCTGGTTTGAGGTGGTCAGCTGCCACGACGTATTCACGGCCGTTAACGTATAACGTGCTGGTCTTCTGTGCACGATGCAGGACGTGGAACGGTACATCATAGGCCGGCTTGAGGAGTGGACTGACGTGGTCACGGCGGATGCAGGCATGTGTGCAAGAGGCCAGGTCCTGGCGGACGAACATGGACTGAGGGTGACGGGCGGTGGGGATGACATGAGTAATGTGTCGAAATGTGTTATGCACGTCTCGGAAGCATCTCGGAAGCGCACGTCTCGGAAGGTGGAATCGTCATGGATTAACGGAGGGGAGGAAGGAGAGCAGAATTCCCCAGAGAGACGCAGGCGAACTCCGCAGACTAGCTCAGCAGAACAGCTGCCGAGGTCAGTCTTCAGTGCTGAGAGAATGTTCAAGAGGACGAGGGGAAGGTGGTCGAAACAGCGTTCCCTAGGCTGATAAGTGGTAAGGGCAGCCCTCAGTTGTCGATGCAGACGTTCCACCATGCCATTGGCCAAAGGCTGATAGGCGGTCGCATGGATGTGGCGGACGCCCAGAATATAGGCTAGAGCTGTTAACAGGGCCGGTTGAAACTGGCGGCCGTGGTCGGTAGTGACGAAAGACGAGCACCCGAAGCGAGAGACCCAGCCGGCCATGAAGGCAGAAGCAACGGTCTCGGCCATAATGTCAGCAATGGGCAACGCCTCGGGCCAGCGGGTGAAACGATCCACACACATGACCAGATAGGAGGCCTCATATAACTGGAGCGGTCCAACAATGTTTGTGAGAACGTGGTAAAACCGCGCGTCGGGTTGCCGAAAAGGAGAGGCAGGCGTGACTTCATGCCGGCGAACTTTGACGCGCTGGCAATGAAGGCGAGTTCGTTCCCAGTGGCGGACGTCAGGGTTGATGCTTGGCCAAAAGAAACGAGCTGTGACCAGCTTCTGCTTAGCACGAATACTAGGGCTTCTCATGCTGTGCAGTTTATCAAAAATAGTCCGACGAAAAGCCAACAGTACGTAGTGGCGCGAGACACCAGTGGATGTCTCGCAAGTAAAGAACTTGGAAAAAACGGCTGTGGACATTCGGCGAAGGACAGGGACGTGGATGAGAAGCGAAGACGATGCAGCTCTAGACAGTGGCGCTGGGCAGCCGCTAGATCTTCCATATCTGACACTGCGCCCTCTGCTTACTCCTCTCTTCTGAATAATCTGCCGCTTGTTCTGTTCTGATTCAAATGGTCCACCTGATAAGCAGCGTAATTCCTGCATTTTCCCGATGCGTTCCTTCGTCACTGTAATTTCTCCTGCACAAGCTCTGCACAGAGAAACGCTGTTTTTATTTGCTGGGCATGGATGCCTCTCGCTGTAGCCTGACACTGTGTTTGGACCAACTGTGCCTGTAACATTTTCTGTGCTGACATTATGTGTGCCTCTGAGTGTTCTGTGGTTATAGGTTTTAACTTTTTTGTTTGTCGTTTTTAATTTCCTGCCTTTATCTTTAAGTTTTTTTGAGCATATGACTCTTTTTCTTTTTTCTATGGCGGCTTTAAGCCCGGTAAACCATTGCTGGTACGGTCTCTCTCTTTCAATTGTGTTTTTTGTATTTTTCCCGACAGGACCAATAAAAAGGCAGAAAGGGTGAATCGGACGCAATGACACTCACACGGAAAAGTGCAAGAGCAGCAGCATTCTCCGGGCCATGTAAGTGACTGAGATCCACTGTAAACTAGGAGATAAAACACACTTGGCGGTTTGCGCGTGCAGTGGTTCCTTTGGAAGGCAAACATCAAGGGCTTATGGTCCGTGATGACGTGAAAGTTCCGGCCCGCCAGGAAGTGGCGAAAGTGCTTGATGGCAAGGTACACAGCGAGCAGTTCTCATCCGAAGGCGCTTTATTTAGTCTCACATGGCTTCAGCATTTGGGAGAAAAAAACAGAGCTGCTGCCAACTAGACACGTGCTGCTTGAGAACTGCCCCGACGGCAATGCTCGAAGAGTCGATGACGAGGGCAGTGGAGCGTCAGGAACTGGGTGTATGAGCAAAGTGGCGTCCGCTAGCGCCTTCTTGGCAGCAGCAAATGCAGCTCCAGCGTCTTCAGTCCGCTAAAGTAGCGCAGCAGAATCTTTTTTCGAAGCCAAAAGATCGGTCAGAGGCTTCAGGAGAGAGGCGCACTTTGGGAGAAAGCGGCGATGAAAGTTCAGGAGGCCCATGGATTCTCTGAGCTTTTTAAGTGACGTGGGAGCGGGAGAATCTTGAATGGCTTTGACTTGTCTGTCGAGAGGCCGAATACCGTGTGCAGTGACAAGGTGGCAGAGGAACTCTATTGTAGCTACGCCAAAGAGGCACTTGTTTGGGTTGATGACGAGCCGATATTCATCAAGTCGGTGGAAGAGGTCGCGCACATGAGCTTCGTGCTCAGAACCGGATGAACTTATTATGAGAAGATTGTCGATGTAAGCGAACATGAAGTGGAGTCCTCGCGTAACATCATTTATAGTTCGCTCAAAAGTCTGTGTGGTGTTGCGCAAGCCAAAACGCATCCGCACATACTCAAAGAAGCTGAACCGTGCGGTAATCACCCTCTTCGGAATATCAGCGGGCTCCACAGGAATTTGATAATAAGCCTTCCTAAGTCCATTCTAGAGAAGATCGTGCCCCCAGTCAGATTTTGTGTGAAATCCTGTATGTGAGCAAGTAGATGTGATGAAGTGTGAGCATTGAGGGCGCGGTAATCTCCGCATGGTCTCCAGTCGCCCGGATTTTTCATTGGCGCCATGTGAAGTGGCGATGCCCAGTTGCTGGAAGAAGGGTGTACTATGCCGAGTTCAAGCATGTGTTGGAACTCGCGGCGAGCGATTCCGAGGCGTTCTCCCGACAAGCAACGTAGGCGAGCAAACACCGGAGGTCCCGATGTTACGATGTGGTGAGTGATTGCGAGTGCTTCACCGGTGACTCTCTCGTGTGCGGCTTTGTGAGTTTGGGAGAATCAGCCAGAACTTGCGCATACGGCGAAACAGGGACGTCAGAGAGAAGCGCCGTCGCCTCAGTGGTGGAGAGTGCGCCGTTGACGAAGAGGTGCGTGCTGAGACCTATGAGGTGATGAGCTTGCATGTCGACTGCTAGGTTGAAGAATGTGACGAAACTGAGAAAATCAGCGCCGATAACGGCTTGCGAGACGTCAGCGATAATAAACATCCAACGAAACATGCGGCACAACCCGAGGTTAAGCGTCCGGGACAGTTGGCCGTGCGTGCAAATGGAAGAGTTGTTGATCGCTTCGAGTGGGGATGTTTGTTCGGTGCGGCGGCGTCTGCCCAAGAGGCCGCTATGACGCTGACTTGTGCTCCCGTGTCTAGAAGGAAACCCATGCCAGTGATCGTGTCCGAGACGTACAGGAGGCGGCATGCGTGTCCACGAGCACCACTTGCCGCAGTCAGTGGCTGGTCGCAGCGTTTGCAGATCAGAAGCGCGGTAAGTGCACTTGCGGACAGAGCTGCCGAAAGTACTGTGGTACCAGTAGATAGCTGAGGGCGAAGTGGCTAGCCGGCGTCAGATGGTTGGGGCTCCGGGGATGACGAGGTGCCGGTGAGCGGCGGCGTGACCTGAAACTCGCCGGAAAACGGCGCGGCAAAGGCGCGAGGACATCGAGCCGCCTGGCAGGAGCATCCAGTCGACTTTCAATGCTCGCAAGCTGGGAGGCCGCGGGAATAGCTGGAGGCAGAGTGGTCACGGCGCTGAGATTGGGGTGCCGTGAGCAGTCCTCAACACGGCCACCGAGTTCGGCGAGCTTGTCCAATGACAGCGTCCGCAGCAGCGAGAACGAGGACCATGCTCTGGGGAAGATGCTGGATAAACAACTCACGCAGAACGGAGTCGGGCTGAGCAGCGGATTCTCCACGGAGCTGGCGCAGGCGACGGAGGAGCTGTGCAGGGCGGCTCTCACCAAGCACTGCCGCGCTGAGGAGTTGTTGGAGTTTGGTGCGCTCGGACGCGGACTTCCGGTCGTTGAGAGCCGCCTTCAACGTGTTGAAGGGTCGAGCCGTGTCCGGCGAGCTGATGACATCCACTAACTCCTCAGCGACGTCAGGAGGCAGGGAGGACACGAGGTGGGGGAACTTAGTCCCTTGGCTTGTGGTACGTCGCAGCTGGAAATGCGCCTGAACCTGCAGGAGCCAGGCACAGGGGCTGTTAGGTGATTATGACGGCAGGCTGACTGGCTTTAACGCGGCCAACGAAGCACCGGGAGGCTGACCATTCTGCGGCGTGTCGCCGCCGGTAGGCAGGGCGGAAGAGCCAAAGAAATTCATGTAGGAGGATGTGGTTGTGTGTGCGAAGCCAGGTCGGCAAATCTGTCGGAGCTAAGGCGAGGAGGAACCAGGTCCTGCAGCGTTGAGGTTTGAAAGGTTTTTTTTTTATTTGCGCTGCTCACGCTGCTTGAGCTGCGGCGGTGTAGCCCAACTTCCTCCTCCTTGTCCGGCACCGCGCGCCTTGGCCTGCGAGCCGAGCGTGGCACGAGGGGCGCTACGAAGGTATTCATGATTCCTAAAATATTTCTATCGGTGAACTCTACAAATAACTTTCCTTGCTATTCCTAGAACCTGTCTCATAGTCACCTACCACCTGGTCGCCAGTCTGCTTCTTTCCGACCTTCGCATGGATGTCACCCATCAGTACACTGTACCGTGATTTTTCAATCATTTCCACGTCTTCACAGAAGCTTTCAACCATCTGTTTATCTTGGCTGGATTTAGGCGCGTTGGCCTGCGCCATCTTAATTTGTACCTCCTACTGAGCCTAATTACGATAGCTGCCACCCTCTTGTTAATACAATATAACTCCTCTACGTTGCAAGTTTTATCCTTAATTATGAGGAATCCCACAACTAGTTCTCGTCTATCGGCTAATACGCGATAGAACAGTGTGTACCCGTCTTTTAGTATTGTATGCGCGTCACCTGTCCCCCTAACTTCACTAACCACTATGACATCCCATTTATTTATTGCCCGCTAGGTCTTCGAACAGCACCGCTAGGCTAGCCTCACTAGACTAGGTTCTAGTGTTAAACGTTGTCAGGTCCATATCCCATTGGCGGCCTGTCCGCAACCAGAGATTCTGAGCACCCTCCACTGCGTTACAGGTCTGACCGCCGCCTTGGTCAGTTGCTCCGAAGCCGCTGCGGACTGAAGGCCGAGGGTTAATTTGTTTGTTCATAGAAGTTGTAGCCAGGTACTGCACCAGGGTGGCCAGATATTGATCTGGTATAGTGCGCAGACCCTACTTCCACTCCCTCTGTCGCCATTACGGTCCAGGGTATGAGCATTCCGATCAAGAAAGAGATCAAGATCCTGGGAGCCATCATACCCAGCGGCAACACTAACACCACTACAATCAGACAGCTCCAAGCCCATTCCGAACAAATCTCTAGAATGCTACGCCGGGTAATCAACAAAATAAATGGGCTAAGAGAGAAGGAGGCCCTAAGATTAGTTCAGGCTTTCATTCTCTCTAATCTAAGATACGCCACCCCGTACTTGCGGCTTAGCAAAATGGAGAAAGACCAACTAGATGCCATTATTCGAAATGCAGTTAAGACGGCGCCGGGACTCCCTTTATGCACATCCACTAAGCGCTTACTACAACTGGGGATCCATAACACCATCGACGAACTAATAGAGGCACACCGTGTAAATCAAATTGTCAGGCTCTCAACATCTAAGCCTAGCAGGAAAATATTACAGAAGCTGAGAATCAGTCCACCCCGGGAAGTCGCTGTCAAGATCGACATGACCATGCAGATGAGATCACACATCACGACTCACCCGATACCAAAAGCATGAATGAGGAATACACCAGAGGACGGAGACTAGCCAGAGCTAGACACCTCTCTAAGCGCTGGGATGAAAACAAGGACACGATCTACGTCGATGCGGCTGGACCCGTTAACGGAGTCGCGGCAATTGCAGCAGTTTCACCCCGGGGGAATATCATTGCAAGCAGCCTTATCCAAGCGGTGGATACCACATCGGCTGAAGAAGCAGCTATCGCACTAGCGATGTCAAAGAACAGCGAGGCAACGGTTATGTCTGACACACAAGCAGCGGTACGCAATTACCTCAGAGGCCGCGTTGGCGCTCCGTGTTGAAAAGTTTTGGAAAGGTCTAATCCTTCCAACATCCAGATCTTCTGGACGCCAGGGCACCTCTCAACGACGGGCAATGAGGCGGTCAAAACAGCTGCTCGAGCTCTCCTCCTCCCAGCATCTGGCACGCAGCCTCTCTCTGACACAGTCGACAACCCCTCACCCTTACTAAGCTACGCAGAAATTACGGAGTACTATAAGATCACAAGAAGGATATATCCTCTTCATCACGAAACCCTAAGTAATAATGAAGAGCACATAATCAGGCGACTACAAACTAATACTCTGCCCAATCCTTACCTAATGAGTAAATGGTACCCAGACACCTACGATTCGTCCTGCCCCTTCTGTGGAGCATTTGGCACACTCTTTCACGCGGTTTGGGAATGTCAAGAAAACCCAGACTTAAACAGCAATCCCGATCCTACTTATGAGCGCTGGGAGGCAACCCTTCATAGCCACAGCCCCCTCGACCACAAATGGCTGGTTGAGAGGGGCCGGATTATGATGGCGACCAATGGGTTCTCGTACTGAACCCACCCAGTGTTTATGCTCTGAATAAATGTTTTTCCTCCTCCTCACGAGTTCTAACCTGCTCACCAAGTTGGTGTGAAGCGGAGAAGGTTCCTCCGCAGGTTTGAAAGCCAAAATTAAGGAGACCAAGAAAACGCGATACGATTATTCATCCCAATTTTAGAGTACACGGAATTCGCTATAACATTGTAGTGCCTGCGATCACTGCGATGGACGGCAGAGCATAGATACCGACGCACAAAATCGAGCCTCGACCTAAGGATACGAGGCGTATGCAAGAGAAAATTCAGCGCGGAATTAAAGCCCTCCAGGCACAACTTGGAGGCATTTATGTGAAACGCTTCATCCACAGAGACCTCTCTCACGCATCTAGAATGTCGTTCGTGGTCTGCGAACGTCACATTAAGATCTCCCGATTTCTGCGGTAGGGTAGCAGGACCATCGACCCATTCCGCAACGCTGCATTGCAGCGATGTTCCCACTTCTGGAGTTTCTCGGATGGACCTTTCTTCTCCGTAGAGTAACTTGAAGCCGCGCTGGCTTGTAGACGGTCATCATCGCCGGGTCCCGACGGTGTGCTATACTCTTCACTTTCACACATTGGACAAAAAGCTTGGCGTGTCCACTTGGAGTACTGCAACAAATTATGGAATGAGGGCGCAGATGCAGACGAGAGGAAGTCTAGTCGTCTAGTTGCGCTTCTTAAACCAGGGAAATTGCCTCCTGTCCTGACATCATATCATCCAATTGCACTGGCTATCAGGGTTGGCGAAGTACTGGAAAGGATGGTGCTTACATGTATTGAGTGGTACCTGGAGCTCTATCGTATATTTCCACCTTTAATGCCCGTGTTTCGTCGTGGACGCTCTTCTATTGAAAACGTGGTCGACCTGGTGTCATCCGTCTAGCGCCAAAAACATTTGAAGCCCTTGACCGCGGCATTGTTCCTGGATACAAAGGGCGTATATTACAGTGTAACTCACCAAGCTATTTTCAACGATCTGGAAGCTGCCGATCTTGGTGGTTGCGTATACTAGAGAATACGGGGTTATTTATCCAACACAGCCGCCGCGGTGGCAGAGTTGTTACGGCGCTCAGCTGCTGGCCCGAAAGACGCGGGTTCGATCCCGACCACGGCGGTAGAATTTCGATGGAGGTGAAATTCTAGATTAATTTCTTCGACGCAGTTCGCGAGTGCATAACCCTTCGATTATTTATTGATACCGAACAAAAGATATGTCTACGTACTTCTTTATGGTTCAGGGAAACCATAATGAGAATGGGCAATGTTTTTAGGAAATGGGTGATTAGGGTCGACGCATATTCCAAAATTGCCCCCATTGCCATTTGGATGACAGGCACAGCCCATTCCACAGCCCGTTGTTCGGAGCGGTATCCACTGGCACTGAAAGTAAAAGAAAATGAGAGGAAAAATGTTTACGTCGTATCAATATAGTAGCAGCATAAAGGGAAATTGCAGAAATTTGAGTCATCGAGATTACTTAGGAAACGCGAAGAAATTGTGGAATATAGTGGCCTATTTTTGTTTGCAGCAACTCACAAAATCTGCTCCTGAGTTGCTTTCTTGGCACAGTAAAGAATAAAATCGACAAGACCCTCATTCTGTATCTGATCAGAGCGTGAGATAGCCAAATGACCGAAGCGAAGCAAACAACATCTTTTTAAGGGCGGAGGGCAGTGCCTATCCTTGCAATGTACTTTCAGGTGTTAATACCTTTTTCCTCTTCAGCCGCCGCGGTGGCTGAGTGGTTACGGCGCTCGGCTGCCGGCCCGAAAGACGCGGGCTCGATGCCGGCCACGGCGATCGAAATTCGATGGAGGCGAAATTCTAGAGGCCCGTGTACTGTGCGATGTCAGTGCACGTTAAAGAACCCCAGGTGGTCGAAATTTCCGGAGCCCTTCTCTACGGCGTCTCTCATAGCGTGAGTCGCTATGCGGCGTTGAAACCTCATAAACAATATCAATCCAAACTTTTTTCCTGGGAACGGAACTGATTTCCTTATTCGTGTGTGTTTAATTTTATTCCCTATTCTCGCTTGTTTTACATGAACTATATATAGTAGTTTCTAGAGCTGTGTATTTTTTAAGCAGTTACGTTTGTAATTCACGTCGAATTAAATTGCCCTAGAAAAAAAGGCCTACTGAGCAGATATGTACTATTTTACTTGAGTACCAATGCATGTTTGGGTAGAATAAGCTGGCAAAAAAAATGCAGGGATGAATTAAGCTGCGCCTTCAAGATTAGGATCGCTAACGTTAATAGGTTCTGGCAGAGGGTCCCCTTTCCCACCCAGACAAAGGCACTCTTTGCATATAATGAGAAAGATCATACGACATATAGATTAAGCCGCGCTTTGAGCAAGCTGTACGGACGTGCCTGCGTAGCCTATGGGTAGGGAAGAGTCTACAAAAATTTTGATGTTATGCCAACCGACACTGTTAGGGTGTATTTGTACATGCCGCAACAGGCAATAAAGAAAAAAAAAGTGCCTGCGTGGCCTATGGGTAGTGTCTCTTACTCGCAACCTCAGGGCCATGATTTCAATTTTAGACAAACCACTCCATTTTGATTTTCACTGCTATTTATTTACTTTATATGCTGTCATGTGTTAATGATGTTTGAGTTATCCTGCGACCTTCTCAACACCAGTTTCCTAATGCTTTAATCCCTTTTCAAATCCGCAAATTCACGCTTAACATAGTCACCTTTTCGAAACATCCTGATTTTTCTGTTACTGCCATGGACACCGCTCGATTTTTATGCAGAACAGGACCCTTAAAGATCTCGCCTTAAAATCAGCCGTCTATACATTCTTATTTGTAAATGTGTCAAATGTAAAGAAAATAAGGTTTTGAGCTGTTTAAATTCAAAAGCAGAGCATGCACTTTCATAACTGTTTAGGCAGCAGAAACATGCATTGGAACTAACATCTAATTTGTCGCTACTAGCCATGTGCTAACTATCAGTGTGAAGTTTAAGCTTTTTTACCTGTCAGCTTGCCCTCTCTAGCCCCCTTCGTGATCTCTTCTGCAGTTCTGTCAAGAAAGCACTTTTCGACTGCAGTCAAACTGACTCAACCCTATCACGATGTTGCACCCTGGTGATATCCCCAATAACTTGGGCGCTCAGTAGGAATACCAAAGGATCTTAGGTCAGAACTAGCTGCTATATCTAAATGCGAGTAACCCGAAGATGTGCATTTGAAGCAGAGGATTGTTTCCTGCACGCTTCCAGATTAATTGGATAAATGGCTGGTTGACAATTCGGGTTCCTAAGCGGAATCCCGCCTTGAGAAGCTCTAGCCCTTCTAGCTACTGGTAAACACAGTAAACGTGTTGAGAAACGGCGTAAGGTGTGTCTTGTGCACAAAGAATTCATTTATAATTTGGCTCTTGTCGTCACACCAAGTGGCAGTATGTTTATAACATACCACGTTACAAATGTCTCCCTTCGTAGAAAACATGCTGAAGTATGGGGGGGGGGGGGGGGGGGGGCGGAAAGCCTTAGGCTTGTCTTTTAAGTACCAGCCAAAAGAGCAAGAAAAGTTTAGAAATAATTACACTCTCTCAGTTAAAAATAGTGCGCATTCGGAACCGATAGAAAACTGAATGTATTTCCCCTTTTTGCCTAACCTGTTTCTTTAGTAGCTTTGCCTCAAGTTTCTTGTGATATGCCAAGAGGGCGGTTTTTGGGTTCGTTTACATAAAAAAACACAAAGATGAATTGGGCGTCCGGTTTAGTTAGGTCATCTCTAATAGACGGCTATGCGACTACTGGTGGATTCAATTTGTCATGATTGCACTTAAGCGAACTTTAGAAAAGGACAGTGCGAGCTCGTCAGGACGCACTTTGCGGTCTTATAGGCACCACTGCTCAAGTGTAACAGCACTTGCAGCTAAATAGGATGTCTGGAGGCGCGTCGTTTGCATGCACCTCGCCGTGTTTGTCTGACTCTGTGGATCACCGTAGTGTGGATTCCTGACTCAAGCAAACAATCACCGAAACCAAGGCGCATAGAGGGCTTTTCTTTTTCTATTTTCTAATAAATCGGGCAATTATTTATTGAAAGGTGATCAGAACGCATTACGATAACCACCATATGCCCCATGTGGTGTCCGAACCCACGATCTCTGAATTTCGCGTCCTGTGATCTACCAACTGAGCAATAGCGAAGGCTGTCTAATCTTCTTTCGGAGGAATTTATGTGTAGTCTAACCTAACCAAGAGACTTGGAGGCCGTGGTTCAGACCCCACAAGCGGCATATGGTTTTTTCTTCAGTTCTTAATCAATTATCTTTAGATATTTACCTTGCTAATCCACAAAATAAAAAACTAAAAATCCCCTATGCTTCTTGATGTTGGTGCCTGGACTTCCGTCATGCATATTATAACTAGCCCCTCTTTTGCCTTCTCTTGTCGGCTCAATAACTAACGAGGCTTTCGATTCTGGCAGTCTTGGTGCCATAGGCAGCATAAGGGAGCTTTCCCTAAGCTAGCGCACTCGCGGTTCGATCACGTTCCACGTGGCATTCGCCGTAATACAGGACGTACTGTGCCCACCGGAATGAACGAGGGTGGCGCTAGTGAACATTTTAGGGTTCGGCTAAACTACACATAAATACCCCCAAATCAGCAGATTTTATAGCGCTCGCCGTAGCTCATGGTAGAGCAGCGGACACGAAATACGAAGGTCGTGGGTTCGGGCCCCACCGGCCACATTTGGCTGTTTTTCTTCTGCTTACCAATCAAGTATATTTAGATACTTACCCTACTAATCCACAAATTAGAAAATAAAATAAAAATCCCCTAGGCTCCTTCCTTTCGGTGACTGTTGGCTTCCTTCATTTACGTCGTATCAAGCAACTCTTTTCATTTCCCTTGTTTGCTGCAATTAGGCTGTGATATCCCGATGGGCTAGCTTTCTCTAAGTTTCATACAAGCGCAAGTTATCGAACAGCCAGACGCGATGTTCTATTGCTAATATCTTTTTACGCAAATCGCCCAGTTTGAGTTGCGCAGCCATTTGTTTCCGCGTACTTTCTTCGGGCTGTTTCGTTAATGCGAAAGCATTAAATGGCGTATCAGCCACTTAATTCAAATTCCGTCCACGACAAAACGAACTAAACCCAGGTGACCTCATAACGCCATCAGCATTGCCGAAATCATAAAGAAAGAAATAAACATTAAACTCTTTCCCAGGCGGGTTTCGCACCCAGGCTGGAGCAAAGAGATGAGCTTGGCTGGCTTTTTTTTTTTTAGTGCACTGCTCCATCACAGCAGGACAACACCCCACGCGCTAACTGCCGGTCTCTCGCGCTTGGTTTGGGTATCGTAGTATTCATCAACTTACATGCGAGTGGCCTGTACTGATCAGCTTCACTCCCCACCTCATTAGAATAGTACACCATCGCCGCAGCTGACCACTCCGAGTGCTTGCTTTCGCATTAACAGCCCGTAAGTAGTCTTAAGTGCCTTCCATTGCTTTTCGCACATCGGCAAAGCGGTCTCTACGACAGTTTCTGTGCAGCTAAAGTCGCGACTGTAGAGCTAAACAGGACAGCGACTGATTTTCAAAAGCAGGTGAGACGTAACTGTTGTAAGAAGCCGCATTAGGCGCCTGCTTAAGCGCCGTCTCAGCTGTTACTTTCGACTAGCAATCTGCTCGCCAGGCATAATTGCACATTGCAATACCCAGGTGAGCATCATTGAATGCGAGCATTGCTTGCGGAAACATTAAGACGCTTCTCACGGCCACAGTGAAGTTATTGTCAGCCTGATTTAAAAGACACTCGAACTGTTTAAAAGTATTCATAATTCATGACTTCGTTACGCTGCACGGGGCAACTAAGCATATAAATTTGTGTCAATAGGTTAAGAAAAATCAAAGACTGAAATGCTGGAAACAGTATAGGAAATAACGGACTTACCCAGGCTAAGCAATGTCCATGAAGTTCATATTCTCTGTGTGCTTCGTCGTGGCTAGAAAGTGCAAGAAAAGTACACATATTCATACAACCGTTTCTATCAGGCCTCTGGTTCAACACAGAAGTTCATCAGGGAAATACAATTTCGATCCCCCTGTGAAAACTGCAAGCGCCAAATACAACAGGAAAAACACTGCAGAACCGCTCTGCATAACCTGTTTACCCTGCTTCTTGTATGAACAATCTAGCCCAGTGAATTGCCGAAGTTTGGAATTAAAGGACACCCGCCAGCGTTGCTGAAGATGTTTTTCGTTCCACTTGTTTTGGGCATAGCTAAAGACCAAGCTACGTTTATGAATTTGTCGCAAATCACTTCAGTCCGTATGTGCCTGTAGCACGTCGCATCGCGATTTGTATAATTTCCAAGGTGCAAATAATGGAGGGGCGACTGTTGTAATCCACGCGGCTGAACTTATGGATTAGAGCTTGCATGGAAGTGAAAGATAGGAGCTTACTCGTAGGCGCAGGAGACTAAGCTTAGAGTGCCCAGGAGCAGGCATAATGGAAGCCACCGGTTCATCTAAGCAGCTATGAACGGCTTCTTTTCAGCTGGAGCAGGATCGTTCGCTGGGCAGCAGGACAGTGCCCATGGAATGGCCTTTATATGCCACACAGCTACTGAGCCCCACTAGAATTCTTTTAATAACAATAGGCAGCTTTGCGCACAATAGGAATGCTAGGTTTTGAACGGTATTACAGACAACGAAAAGAAAAAGCCAAATAGTGCTGCTGCATATGACGCAAAGGATGGCTTTCGCATGTGGAAATGCATTATTCCCAAGCGAGCACAGCGGAAGCTTTTCTCTGGGAAGGTTTCGTTTATTTTTTGTTCGTAACATACATCGAACAAAACGCAGCCGACCTTTTGTGTGGCGCAAGATCCGCATGCCACATACTGCGTCTCTTAAGAAAAGATGTTATTTAGTTGTATTTTAAGCGAAACTTTGTGCCTGCAGATTACTGCTTGCGTCGCCTTCTTGTGCCAAAAGACTATGAAACTTGCAGCTCGTTTTTCATGTGCCTGAATGCGCTTCTTTGCAACGAAAACAGAGGAGGCCCTGAGTTCGGTTCCCTCCGTCAGCACAGTGTGTAATGAGCTTTAGTGCGAACGGGCTACTTCGCGGGTTCAAAACCAGCTTCTAATGTGGGGTACCTGACCTTGGTGGAGCAGAAATAAATTAAATATTGCAGCGACCTGGTTTCGAACCCACGGCGGCGCGACGAAATCAACGTCGCTGGCCACTGCACGACGGTATTACGCTAACGCGCAAAACACCGAAACTCAATCTCGCACTGCGCGTTGCATACATAGCCATGATGACTGGATTTCTTATTTCATGGCAGGTTCACGACGTTGTGTGCCTCTTAAAAAATTGCTTCTTTTGAAAAGTTTTTCTCTACGTATCCAAGAAATCCTGGCGATATGTTGATCTTTCACCAGCCCAATTTTGCGATTTCGGGCTCTATCTGAGGTAGACAATCTTCGTGTTGAAAGAGTGAACGATAATTTCATAGTGACCATTATCGAATACGCAGAAGAAATAGGCGCTACGATGATTCAACAGGATACCGGCAAGCAAACCCAGGAGACGAAAGTGACTAAGAAACGCCAAAGCATGAAAGCGTCTAACCGTGCGGCCAGAATAGAGCTCGGAGAGCTATAAATGTCGTTAAATAAGCCTAGGGTAGCCTACATATGGAAGCCTAGTATGGAGAATTTTAAGCATGCTCTGAAGAACGAAGGTAGCCTAAAAGCAGTGAAGAGGGAACTAGGCCGAGGTAAAAACCGAATGTATGCGCTAAGAGACAAAAAGGGCAATGTCATTAGCAATGCCGGAAAGTTAGTAAATGCAGCCGAAGAGTTCTACACAAATCTATACAGCAGCCAATCTAATCAGAACGTTAATGAGAAAGGCAGTAGAGCAGAGCAATGGGGCATCCCGCCAATAACGAAAGAGGAAGTAAAGAAAGCCTTAGGAGCAATGCAAAGAGGGAAAGCGCCTGGTGAGGTGCAGGTAACAGCAAATCTCTTGAACGACGTAGGGGAGACTGTGCTAAAAGCTAGCCACCCTCTGTACACAATGCCTTATGACCTCGAGCGTAATACTGGTAAGCGTAAGAATACTGGCATACTCTTAATTCATAAGAAAGGAGACGTGAAGGATTTGAAAAATATGTACAGATCAGCTTTCTTTCGTCTACAAGGTATTTACTAAGGTAATCGCAAAAAGAATAAGGACACCCTTAGACCTCAGTCAACCAATTGATCAGGGCAGGCTTTCGTGAAGCATAATCGAGAATAGATCATACTCACTTTATCATTAAGTTGACAGAGAATGGGCAGAACGCATATATAGCATTCAATGATTACGAGAAAGCATTTCAGTCAGTGTAAACCTCTATAGTCATTCTGGCATTGCGGATTCAGGGTGTAGAATAGTCTTATGTGAGAATACTGGAAGATATCTATAACGACTGCACAGCTACCATAGTCTTTCTTATTAAACTCAGCAATAAAATTCCAATAAGGAAGGGCGTCATACAGGCAGACACAATCTTGCCATTGCTATTCACTTCTTGTTTAACGGAGATATACCGAGGCCTGTACTGAGAACAGTTGGGGATAAGAGTTAATGAATAATACCTAAGTAATTTGCCGTTGACTGATAACATTGCCTTGCTAAGTCACTCAGGGGATGAGCTGGAAAGTATGATGATTTAGTCAGACGGGCAGAACTCAAGTGTAGGTCGTAAAATTATTATGAAGGAAACCAAAGTAATGTCCAACAGTTTCGCAAGGGAACAGCGAGGTGCTGGAAGAGGTAAGGGAATACGTCTGCTTAGGGCACGTAGTGGCCGCTGATGCGGATCATGAGAGGAAGATAACTGGTATAATAAAAACGTTGTGAAGCACATATCACTGGTTCTCTCAGATCATGAATGGCAGTTTACCGACATCTTAGCAACAGCTGTATCTCAACGATCTTCACCTATGGGGCAGAATCGTGGAGGCTAACGAAAAGAGTTCAGCTTAAGTTAAGGACAACACCGCGAGCCATGGAAAGAAAAATGATAGACGTAACATTATGAGACTGGAAGCGGGCAGAGTGGGTGAGTGAACAAACGCGAGTTAATAAGATCCCAGTCGAAATCAAGAGGAAGAAATTGGGTTGCGCAGGTCATGCAGTGGCAATGGCAAGATAGGTGCTCATGTCCAGCAATTTCGGACCAAAATTTTGAAAATTAAAAAATCGTAAGATACTTTCACGATAATATTGAAGGTAATGGACCATTCTTCTAATATGTAGCGAAATCGTTCTTTCAAAATGTTTTCATTGGTCGCAGCGAACAGTTAAGACTCCCATATAAAAACCGATGGTGAACACATTTGGCGATAGTAAAAACGTTAATAGAGAAAAAAATCCAACAGTGCCGTCGAGAGATCTGCAGATATGTTGATTGTTATAGTGAAATCTTATATGATAAAATTGTATTCATAAGTGGTTTCGACTTCAAAAATATTTTTGTCCGGTATTCCTTGCTGTGTCAACGTTAACGCAAGCGTAGCAGAGGGACGGCAGAAAGTTTGGTGGGCGGCTGAGATTAAGAAGTTTGCGGGCATAAGGTGTCCACCGCTAGTAAAGGACAGGGTTAATTTGTGAGACATGGTATTGGCATTTGCCCTTCAGTGGGCGTATTGAGGATGATGACGACGAGGACAATTATGTACGAAGCGCAAAGTTGAATTGAAGCGGATGCTTGGCCCCAGTGGCGATTTTACCTGCCTTTTGCATTGTGTATGTATCCTTGCAAGTCAAATGTGCTTTATGAGAAATATTTTCCCATTGCATCTTTAATTTATAGAGAAAAATACTTCATTCCGGGACACAACACTATGCCCAAAAAGTTTCGCACAGAATGGTATACAGAAACTGCATGATCAGTCTAGCGAAAAAGGTCACCATTTAATTAAATATGGTTATTAAGCTTCAGCCACCTTTTAAAATATGAGGGCAGACTTTAAAAAAAATGTCTTCACAAGATGCCTACCGCCAATGAACTATGAAAAATAATATTTCAAACTAAACGGTAAATCTCTTATTCTCGAGGTCAAACCTGCTTCCAAAATGTGACTTGCATCGCAGCCCACTGCAGCCAGAGTTCTGTTCTTGGTCGCAGGTTTTGCTTTCTAAGTTCTTCACTTACTGCATCATATGCGAACCCCGGATACCCGAATCTGCGTGACCCCGCAGGGTGCCCTGTGTGTAGCACATATTCAGTTATGAGAATGATGAGGCTGCTGAACAAACAATACGCGCATTATCAGCAGGCTTAGAACTTTCCAGTTTGTTATCACTGTCATTGTACAGTGTGGCTGCCGCAGCAGAATGGAAGAGAATGCGAGGAAGGAAGAGAACCTACCTTAGAGGTTACTCCAACTAGAAAGGAATTGACTAGTTCTGCTTCCTACAATGTATTGAAGTCAAGCGCTGCCTGACAACAATACATTTTACAGAGGGTAGGCTACTTGCTATGAAGTTTATATCTTCCAAAGCATTTAGATCATTTTTGAGGTAGGAATTATCCTGCCTAATCAAACAAGTAACTGTTTCTCTGTCTTTTTGTTCAATAAATTCATATACAGAATAATTAACGGCCCTAGTATAATGATACCATTCCTGGTTCGTCATAGACAAATGAGTTGTCATGCCATCGTTATCACCATGGTTGGTCGTATAGTGCCCGGGGGCATCAGAATAAATTCTAATATAATGAGTAGAGCTTGCCACAAATCTGCGGTCATCATGGCTTTAACGTCTTTTTTTATATTATAGTCAACCACGCCGTCAACCCTAATGGCGCGATGGACTGCAAGCTTTCATAAGTTTGTTATCTTCCGAGCTCAGTGAAAAATTTATGCAGAAACATTTCTCTGCTGAGGTGGCGCCCGATACCTCAAAGGGTTAACATGGTTTCAACGTGCTAACATGGTTTCAAAGAAAAATTTCACTCGCCTAAGTGTACATTGCCATGAAGTTATGTTACCTTAATGTTTTTCTCTTCCGTTTTTTTATGACATCTGGGTATCACGAGAATCTGTATACCCCTGGAAAAATCTTTTATTTCTTTAAACCTTCAAGACCTTTATTTTTTCTTCATTTGTGCTACTAGAGACCTGGAATCATTTCAAAGAAAAAAAGAGACTGAATATTCTAAAAAGGCCACAGGTTTCGCCCTAGTCCCAAACACAATAGGTTTTGTTCGTGGAGGAGCGGCGGTTTTACTTCGACATCTGTTTAACTTTTCGTTCCCGGTGCTACAATGACTGATGACAACGAGCGAGGCTCGCTCCAAAATGAGCTTAGTTGGAATGGTATTGACGTAAAAGTGCCGCGAACAACTGCATGAAAAAGCTGGAAACAATTTTTGCTCTTTTCAGCAATCAATTCCGTGAATTCGCTACCTGCCGTCTGCGTGCTTTCTAGGTTTATACATATATTTTTCTTTTCAGAAGCGTTTCAGTATCAAGTTATGCCCAGTAGCTCTCGCTTTCAAATGCAGGGCCTATAGGCACCATCGCGAGGCAGCTGTGAGAACAAATAAAAGCTATTGCTGTCCTGCAGTTTCTAGCTATTGTCTGGTCTTTCCCGGTACTGCAATAACTGATGACAACGCGCGCGGCTTGCTCCAATATGAGCTGCGTTAGAAAGGCAATGGCGTAAAAGGGACGCCAACAACTGCATGATTAAGCTGGAAACAGTTTTTTGCCCTTTTCAGCAATCAAATTAGTGAATTCGCTACATGCCGTCTGCCTGCTTTGTAAGCTTGGTTTTTTTTTTTCACAAGCGTTTCAATGTCAAGTTATGCCCAGTAGCTCGCGCTTTCAAATGCAGGGCCTATAGACGCCAACGCGATGCAGCTGTGAAAATAAGTAAACCCCTTGCTGTCCTGCAGTCTCTAGCTATTGTCTGGTCGTTCTTGGTACTGCAATAACAGATGACAACGCACGAGGTGTGCTCCAATATGAGTTGCGTTAGAAAGGCATCGATGTAAAAGAGAAGCGAACAACTGCATGAATAAGCTGCAAACATTTCTTGCAGTTTTCAGAAATCAATATCGTGAATTCGCTACCTGCCGTCTGCGTGCTTTGTAAGTTTGTATATTTTTTTTTTCAGGAGCGTTTCAGTGTGAAGTTATGCCCAGCAGCTCGCGCTTTCAAATGCAGGGCCTATAGGCGCCAACGCGAGGCAGCTGTGAGAACAAATAAAACACCTGTCTGTCCTCCCGTTTCTAGCTATTGTCTGGCCGTTCCCGGTACTGCAATAACTGCTGACAACGCGCGAGGTTTGCTCCGATATGAGCTGCGTTAGAAAGGCATTGGCGTAAAAGGGACTCCCACAACTGCATGAATAAGCTGCAAACAGTTCTTTTCCTTTTCATCAAAAAATTACGTGAATTCGCTGCCTGCCGTCAGCGTGTTTTGTAAGTTTATATATTTTTTTTTCAGGAGCGTTTCAGTGTGAAGTTATGCCCAGTAGCTCGCGCTATCAAATGCAGGGCCTATAGGCGCCAACGCTAGGCAGCTGTGAGAACAAATAAACCCTCTGTCTGTCCTCCCGTTTCTAGCTATTGTCTGGTCGTTCCCGGTACTGCAATAACTGATGACAACGCGCGAGGTTTGCTCCATTATGAGCTACGTTAGAACGGCATCGATGTAAAATGGACGCGAACAACTGCATGAAGTAGTAGTAAAAGTAAGTGTTTAATAAAAATAATAGTAAAAGGGAAGTGAAAAAATTTTTGCTAACCCCGGCATCTGCCATCACTGCGGAGGCGGCACCTGAGCTGGGCAGCGGTAATAAAGGATAGCAGGCAGCTTGAAGAAGTTCAATGAAAGAAAGTGATAAGGGGACAGCAAGAAAAGATACAGGGAGTGGTAATTAATAATATTTACAAAGGATAGCCATACAATGGTGCAGGATGCGCGCATGTGCAGTAAAGAAATAAAAATAAATATAAAAACACGCGCGCAAAACACTGCACACAACTACCGGGGTGGGGCGCCCAGCTGTTAATCGTCCTAGGTAGTTCACGCGGAGCTTTCGGTCACTGCGCGTCACTACCAGGCGCAAAACAGACGGGGCGTCAAGCTCGTCTGTTCGAGAAAAGCAAGAATAAGCTGGAAACACTTTTTGCCCTCTTCAACAGTCAGTTTCGTGAATTCGCTACCAGCTGTCTGCGGGCTTTATAAGTTTATATTTTTTTTTCAGGGGCTTTTCAGTGTCAAGTTATGCCCAGTAGCTAGCGCTTTCAAACGCAGGGCCTATAAGCGCCAACGCCAGGCAGCTGTTAGAATAAAACCTCTCGCTTTCCTGCAGTTCCTAGCTATAGTCTAGTCGTTCCCGGTGCTGGAATAACTGATGACAACGCACGAGGTTTGCTCAGATATTAGCTACGTTAGGAAGGCATTGACGTAAAAGAGACGCGAAAAACTATGAATAGGCTGGAAACAGTTTTTGCCCCTTTTAGCAATCAATTTTGAGAATTCGCTGCCTGCCGCCTGCATGCTTCGTAAGTTTATATATATTTTTTTTTCAGGAGCGTTTCAGTGTACAGTTATGCCCAGTAGCTCGCGCTTTCAAATGCAGTGCCCATACCCTTACAAAAATGGCTATCAACATTCTTTACACCTTGTATCGCATTCTATTGACTGTACCAACAGTACCCCCTTTTACATTCTATGAACCATTGTTAATAAAAAGTCGGTAGAAAGTTACTTCTTTGTCAATACTCCTGTTGATAGAAAGTTACAAGAAACGATCCCTTGCTTCTATGCACACTTGTTAATACAAAAGTGGTAGAAGTTACTTCGTTGTATACACACCTGTTATTAAAAAGTTTATATAAAATATTGAAGCATATTGACACATCACGAAATATGAATGACCAAAGTGCATGCTGTTGAATATGATTAAAACTGCCTCGTTCATGTAACGAAGATGACCTTGCCCGGTGCATAGTAAAATTCGTTGGAGCTAGCTGTAAATGGATTACCAAAGTGCAAGAACAATTCAAAAACCCTACAACTTCAGTCATATAGCAGGCATTCAACAAATTGGCATATAACGAATTAACCAAATTTTAACAGAAGAAGTATTATTATTGGTATTTGTTGATAAAAAGTTGATAAATCTTTCTTTACTTCTTGGTATTTACTTTTGTTAATAAAAGATTCGTAGAAACAACTTAAGCAATTCAACGCAACAAAAAGAGGTGCCAAAATGCTAAAAATTATTAGCTTGCACCTCAATACTATGACACTGTATGTATTACAGTAGTCAATCCAAATTTGTTATACCATTTGATATTAACTATTCCAAGCATTCTCATATCCATTGGCGGGTATAAGACCAAACAGCATTAACAATAATGTACTTTGCCTGCTGAAGCTAATTAACCATTGATTAATCTGCGTAATGACTAAACGTCCCCAGTGGTAGCCAATTTTAATATGATCACAACAACACCACTCGTTAGCATAACAGTGATAACCTATTACCTGAGTGCATATAGTGAAGCTATAAAATCTCCAGCTCTAATGATATGGTAGGCATTCATCTAATTGAGGAATACAAGCAATAACTAAATTTGATGTATAGCAGTGGAACTTTTTGGCGACATCTCTCTATACAAGGTTGGTAATCTTTCCTTACTTCCTGGTATTTACTTTTGTTAATAGACAGTTATTAGAAAGCAAACAAACATCTCGCCACAGAAGACAGAGATACTAAAATACTCAAAACTGTTAATATGCATCTCAAAACAATTCAAGCAACACTGCTTAAAAAATTTGCTGACAAGAGCCTGTTACCGCAGTGCAATCAAATTTTTATACCAGTTGATTTCAGTGATACCAAGCCTATCCCATATTCACTGGAAAGTATATAAAACAAAACAGCATGAACAATAGTGCATCTTGTATGTTACACTTACCTTTTATATCATCAGAACAAAATTTACTCGTAGGACAGTGACAACATTGCCTGAGTGCACAGAAAGTTCAAAAACCAGCAACTTTATTGATATGGTGGGCATTCATTTAAATAACGCATAAAAAGATGACCACGCTATAACAGCCTATTTTTTTATCAACACTTTTTGATAAAAATTTGGTAACCTTTTTTAATTCCTGGTATTTACATTTGTTGACAGAATGTTACTAGAAAGGAGCAAAGCATACCAATGCAGAGTATTTAATGCAGAGCAAAGAGGTATCAAAGTGCTGAGAGGCTATTAGTTTGAAATCGGAAACAAAGCAGCCCAGCTTGAGAAACAAAGGTTAGTAGGGACATTATATTACCACAATGCAAGTTAGTTCGTTACAGCCATTTTATTTAATGCTTTAATTCCATGCATATAAGTTTCATTGGTAGTTATGGTAAGAAAAACCAAATAGTGTCAATTGGCCGTATTAGCCCTTAACATCAATTTAACCATTTACTAAGTTGCTGTTATGAAGGACCAAAAAGCCTATAGTTCGTATTGCATTGCTATGTAGCTTGAATGTGCTAAGCGCATGGTTACAAAAAATGACACGAGACAAGTTCTAAACGAGACAACTTCTAACACGAGGCCTCTTCTAAAATGAGAGATTACATACTTTCCCAAAAAGCAAAGTTTAAAGGGAAGGGTGTTTCAATCGTCGAAGATTTTTGCAAAGCTACCCGTCGATCGAGGAAAGTACTAAATGACTTTGGAAAGGCTAGCGGTCAGTCATATTCTCTGCGACATAACAAAGTAATCATAGGTTAATAAATGCTACGTGTATAGCGCAACCACAGACGAAGTATGAGAGATCGGACCAGCTAGGAGCTCGATTGAACCCAAAACTGTCAACGCATCACCGGTTTCACCCTCTCAACATTCAGGTTCAGCATAACTATGTCATGCTCGAAGACAAACTGCATATCGCTTCTTTTCACGAATGTTCGAAGTATCGCCAACAAACGCACATCACTGTCATCCCATATCGACGCATGCTCAGCTGATATAGTTGTCCTTACTGAAACGTGGCTCTCAGCAAAAATAAAAAATAGTGAAATATTAGACTGTGAAAAAGCATATAACATTTACAGATTCGATCACGATTTCCGTGCTGGCGGAGGTGTACTCGTTGCCGTGAACTCTCTTACCAATTCCTTCGCAATCCCCATTGATCCACCGCTAGAAATAGTTTGCACTCACGTAGCTTTTCCAACAGGCGACCTTATCTTTTGGGCTTGTTATAGGTCCCCATCCTCACCAGCTACTTTCTGCACTGATCTTTATGATCTTCTTAACTAATTATTTGTCCGATACCCAAAGTCACATTTATTTTTGCTAGGTGGTTTTAATTTTCCAAATATAGTGTGGAAATCCGGTGTTCCCTCTCTTAAGCAGCCATCCTCCGAATGCATCCATTTTTTAGACATCTGCGCAGACTTCGATCTAACACAGCGGTTTCATGAACCTACACGCACTAACAGTAGCCCCTCAAATACTTTAGACCTTTTTTTTTACCTGACCCCTGATTTGGTCTCTACTCCGACGTACATGAAAGGAATCACTGACCACTCTCTTCTCAACTTGACAATTAAGAAGAAAGTTCGTTCTACGAAACTCGTTACAACTATATGTGACTACAATGCCGCCGATACCACATCCATCACAGCTGAACTAGAAGCATTCCTTACTGAATACACACTAAACTTTTCCAAACGTACCGTTGAAGAGAACTGGTTATTGTACAAGCACAAACTGCTTGCACAAAAAGATCGCCATGTGCCTAAAAGAAAGATCGTTTCTAATTCTGCTTCACCGTGGTTTACTGGAAACCTGCGCCGCCTACGCAACAAAAAGAAACGTATTTTTCGTCGTGCCAAAGGAACTAACCTTCCTGAACGCTGTGCTGCATATCATCACATTCACGCGGAATACGCTATCGCAGTCAAAAATGCAAAAAAAAATTTCTATAACACCCTTCCATCACTTCTACAATCTAATCCGGGCATATTCTGGAATATTGTTGGTGGCAAAGAAAGCAAAGTAATCAAACTAGCCCGTTCTGACAATGTCCCCATTCCTACGAACCAGTGCTGCTCCGTTTTAAATGATGTATTTTGTTCTCTTTTCCTCAAAAGTGCTCCCACTGCTCTTCCCTCTGTACCTAATTGCTCTTACTTGCCAATTAATTCTATTTATATAGATTGGGCCGGCATTGCAAAGTTGATTGAAAGCGTGAAAATATCTTCATCATCGGGTGAAGGTTCAATCAATTGTAAAATGCTGAAAATTACTCAACCGTATTCTGCAATTATGCTTTCGATGCTTTTTTCACAGTCTCTAGGTTCCTCAGTACTCCCAAGCGATTGGAGGGCTGGGAAGGTTGTTCCGGTCCCTAAATCAGGTAACACTCATTACCCCGAAAACTATCGCCCTATATCACTCACAAGTATTCCATGTAAACTTTTGGAGCATGTTATATATTCTAATCTCGTCAATTTCCTTGAGTCTAATTCCTTCTTTGCGGCTGAACAACAGGGTTTTAGAAAGACGTTCTCATGCGAAACACAACTTATATGTTTTACTAATGACCTGTTTACCTATGCTGACATGAGCTTCGATGTAGATTGCGTGTTTTTGGACTTTGCGAAATCTTTCGATACTGTTTCACATGATCTCCTAATTCTTAAATTTAGCATGCTTAACATTGATCAAAATGTTCTAAACTGGATTAAAAGCTTTCTGTAAAATCAAACTCAGTACGTTTCTGCTAACGACTGTTCATCTTCTCACATTTCCGTAACATCGGGCGTACCCCAGGGATCGGTACTGGGACCTCTTCTCTTCCTTATCTACATTAACTACCTTCCTAAATGCATTTCCCATTCATATATCAGGCTTTTCGCCGATGACTGCGTCGTTTGTCGCAAAATAACTGATCGCACTGATTCTATTAAGCTTCAAGAAGATCTTAACAGCGTATCTAACTGGTGCGATAAATGGTTCATGCGACTAAATGCTAACAAACGTAAAACAATGCATGTATCGCGTCGCACCAACATCCCTGACAACACGCGCACTGACTTTCTTCGCGACCGTCAACCTAGGCGTTCATATTTCACGTAACCTATCATGGCATATGCACGTCGAACACGCCACTAATAGCGCTAACCGGGTTCTTAGGTACCTACGTCGAAATTTCTTTGTTGCGCCTCTGCCGATAAAACTAACATTGTACAAAACATTAGTGCGACCAAAACTAGAATATGCACGCGCAGTATGGGATCCCATTCAAATCACACTATTAAACTCACTTGAATCCATTCAAAATCGCGCAGCACGTTTTATCTTACCTAACTATTCCCGTCACGCCAGCATTACTTCCATGAAAAGCACCCTTGCCCTGCCGGACCTACCTTCGCGCCGTAAATGCTTTCGACTTTGCCTTTTTCATAGAATGTATCATCATAACCCTGTGTTGAAGAATCATCTTTTTGCTCGCCCATCATACATATCCTCCCGTTCTGACCACATGTTTAAAGTTGCTGTCTCATTTTTCAGAACAAAAGCGTGTCATAATTCATTTATTCCCAAAACCAGCGCAAACAGGAACGACCTTCCTCCCTCCATCGCTGCCATTTCTGACCTTAAGAACTTCAAGACCACTGTATTTTCTGCCGCTTTGTAAAATATTTTTGTATAATATGCACTGTTTATGTTAAGTACCAATACCGCTTCTTTCTGTAATGCCTTCGGGCCTGGAAAGTATTCGAAATAAATAAATAAATAAATAAACTATTTTGTGTGTCATGCAGTATACAATCGTACAATTGTTGCTTCGTGAAGTCCTTGTAACTATATCCAGTGCATTCACTAAAGCAACAAGAGTGAAGAATGAAAATTAGAGCAGTGTGGAAGTGCAGCTGCAGTTAAAAGTGAGGTTCAACTTACTACATGGCAACAAGGAATGGTTGTTTTATTTTCACTTGATCAGATGAATCAGCCCAGATACAACTTTTTTTTACCATATCCTCTTTGAAAGTAAAAGAAAGGCCATAATTGCTATTGCTCATGTTTACTGAATTATTCTAGCTAAAATAATTTTAGCCCTTACTAATCAGTTGTGTTAACCTGTACATTATGACAAAAGAAGCAAAACTGTTTCATTAAATATCTAAATTTCTGTTCATTCAGCGGACTGAAGTTCGACATTTTTCGACATTCAGTTGGCAGTATACACACTTAAGTCTGTGTTCGCATATGGAAGGAAAGGTAACTGTGCAAGTTAGTGGATATTCTGTGGGGTTGATTGGGGAGAGATAAATATTGTTACAGGTTCTATTTACAAATAATATTTACAAGGCAGGTCGAGAGGAGCCTGGTGCGCCGGCGGCAGGATCCTTGACTTCCTCTTCTACTTCCAGCCGCCGCACATCTTCTTTATTCCTCAGAGCCCATGCGCAGCACGTGACATTTCCCCGTTCGCAGACGAAGCCCTCTGGGCCAGTCAATCAATCGGGGTCCCGAGAGTGGAATGGCTTCAGCCGTGCGACATGCACGACCTGGGTTGTCCTTGAGCGGCGTCCTTGCGTTGATTGGGGAGAGATGACATAGTTGAGGTCATTGAGGCGAGCAACAACGATGAACGGGCCTGTGTAGTCGGATAGCAGCTTTTCTGATAAGCCACGCTTGCGTAGGGGCGTCCACAACCATACAACGTCACCGGGCAGGTAGGAAACATCCTTGCGCCGGCAGTCATAACGCTGCTTAGAGCGATGCTGTGATGCCAAGGTGCGTATCCGGGCAATCCGACGGGCTTCTTCAGCGCGACATAGAGTGTTGGCAATAGAAGGCTCGGTGTCGAGAGAGAAAGGTAAGATGCTGTCGAGGGAGCTTCGAGGCGGACGGGCATAAAGAAGGAAGAATGGGCTGTAACCAGTTATTTCATGCCTCGACGTGTTATAGGCGTATGTAATGAAGGGAAGCACGTCGTCCCAGTTCTTATGGCGGGAATCGACATACATGGCCAGCATGGTCGTGAGTGTCCGATTGGTACGTTCAACCAGTCCATTAGTCTGGGGGTGGTACGGCGTCGAGTGGCGAAAATGGCATGAACTAAGACGCAGAAGCTCTTCCACAACGTCTGCCGTAAACTGGCGACCGCGGTCACTGATAACAACTCGAGGAGGTCCATGCCGGAGGATGACAGCACGAAGAAGGAAGAGCGAGACCTCAGCAGCGGTGGCGCAAGGTAGAGCGGCGGTCTCACAGTAACGGGTGTGGTGATCAACGCACACTATAATCCAGCGGTTACCGTTGGACGAGCGGGGAAACGGACCGAGCAGATCGAGTCCAACTTGTTCATATGGCGTGCTTGGAGGTGGCAAAGGATGCAGGCGTCCAGGCGGAGAAGTCGTGGGAAGCTTGAACCGCTGACAATGCACGCAGGTGGCCACGTAGCGCTGAACCATGTGACGCATTTTTGGCCAGTAAAAACGTTCCTTGATGCGGTTAAGGGTCCTGGCAAACCCCAAGTGCCCAGCCGTGACGTCATCGTGCATTGCCTGCAGAACAGAGGAGTACAGAGTAGCCGGAACGACGAGCAGAAAGCGCGCACCTCCAGGCGAGTAATTCGTTCTGTAGAGTAAACCGTCGCGAACGCAGAAAGGGCTTGCGGATGTCGGGTCACGGGCTTTGGCAAAAAGCGGCGCCAAGTGCTGATCCTTGCGTTGTTCCATCTGGAAAGTGCCAAGATCTGGAAACTCTTGGGAAACGGCAGCGAGATAGTCATCGAAGTTTTCATCATCGGAAGTAGTAACCGGGAGCGGCAGCCGCGAGAGGCAATCTGCGTCGGCGTGTTGGCGGCCACTTTTGTAAGACACTTTGAAGTTAAACTCTTGGAGGCGTAACGCCCAGCGGGCCAACCGACCGCAGGGGTCGCGTAGATTGACCAGCCAGCACAGAGAGTGATGGTCTGTGACGACTGTAAAAGCACGTCCATAAAGGTACGAACGAAACCGTTGTACGCCGAAAACCACGGCGAGACACTCTTGCTCTGTTACAGTGTAATTGCGTTCCGACTTGCTGAGGGTGCGACTTGCATAAGCGACAACGTGTTGATTGCCCTCATGGCGTTGGATAAGCACAGCACCCACGCCGGTGCCCCTGGCGTCAGTGTGGAGTTCAGTCGGTGCTGTCGGGCAGAAATGACGCAATATTGGCCGCGAGGTGAGGAGAAACTTGAGCTGCCGAAACGCGGAGTCGCATTCGGGAGTCCAGTGGAAAGGGGTGTCTTTCTGCAGGAGACTTGTAAGTGGGTAGGCTAAACCAGAAAACTTGGGAACGAAACGCCGAAAATATGAGCAAAGTCCTAGGAAACTCCTGAGCTCTTTCACTGATTTGGGTTCTTTGACACTGCTTACAGCTTCAACCTTCTGCGGGTCGGGTCTGAGGCCATCCTTGTCAACGAGATGACCAAGCACAGTAATTTGGCGTTCACCGAAGCGACACTTCTTCGAGTTCAGCACGAGGCCCGCTCTCTCTATGCAGTCTAGGACAATGGCTAAGCGGCTGTTATGTTCGGCGAAGGTCCTACCAAAAATAACAACATCGTCCAGATAACACATGCAAACTTGCCACTTCAGGCCACGTAAAAGCGTATCCATAAATCGTTCAAAAGTGGCAGGAGCGTTGCAAAGGCCGAAAGGCATAACATTAAATTCATACAACCCGTCAGGTGTCACGAATGCTGTCTTCTCTTTGTCTTGCGGGTGCATCGGGATCTGCCAGTACCCGGACCGTAGATCCACCGAGGAAAAGTAGGAGGCTGAGTGGAGGCAGTCAATGGCATCATCAACGCGCGGGAGCGGGTAAACATCCTTCTTTGTGACAGTGTTAAGCCGGCGGTAGTCGACACAAAATCGCCAAGTGCCATCTTTCGTTTTGACAAGGATCACTGGAGCAGCCCACGGGCTTGAAGATTCCTGAATGATGCCGCGGTGCAACATGTCACGGACTTGTTCATCGATTATCTGACGTTCGGAAGGCGAGACGCGGTATGGCTTCTGGCGAATCGGCTGTGCAGATCCAGTATTGATCATGTGATGGGTACGCGAAGCTGGAATCGGCGGTGGTTGGTCGCGAGCAAAGTCAAACACGTCCGCATGCTTCATAAGAACGGCCACTAGTACCTGGCGGCCGCTAGTGGGTAGGGATTTGTTGACCATGGCTAGGAATTGAGAGTCGCTCAGATCGCGGCGTCTAGTTGGACGAGACACGTTGTCAGTGATCGCGGCAACTGGCACAGAAAAACGTTCTTCAAAGCCAGCAAGTTTTAAACCACATGGCAATACTGCAGGTTCGTTGGAATGATTGACAGTCCAAAGAGTGGCATGGCCCTTGGTCACATGGACGACGCTGCGGGGTACTAGCACACTTTTCTTTGCACAGTTAAGGGAACAAGGTTCCACCACAGCATCGAAGGCATCAGAAATCGTGCTCGAGGACACAACGGGAACGAATATGGCAGACATTGCTGGAACGAGGGTATCTTCAGAGACAGAAAACACTTGGGCAACCACTGGCGAGTCTTCTATGAGAGCTGACGGAAGGCCAGGACTTAACGATATGCCACCACTGCGGAAGTCGAGAGTAGCGCCGCACTGGTGCAAAAAGTCAATACCGAGGATGATGTCATGCGTAGAACGAGGGAGCACCGTGAATTCAGTTCGGAACATGTGGCCAGCGATCACTACATTCACAAAACAAATACCAATCGGAACCAATTATTCTCCCCCTACACCCCGGAATATAACAGCACGATCCCAAGCGAACATTACTTTACGACCCAGACGGTTCTTGAAAGTTGAACTCATTACTGACACCGTGGCACCAGTGTCCACTAAGGCCATGACGCAAATACCGTCCACTAAAACTTCAAGGCGGTTCCTTAACATAACAATGGGCAGAGGAATTGGCACTATTGATGATCCGGCGACCGCACCTCCATCGGCCACACACGCTAGTTTCCCGGGGACGGTGGGGAACGACGTTGGGGGGAAGGCGAGCGGCGAGAGCGGTGCGAAGGTGGAGTCAGACTTCGGTCAGAGGCAGGGGAGTCGTTCCGTGGTGGCGCGTAACTGGATGGGCGCTGAGACGATGTGAAGACACGGTCATGAACAGGCGCATTGAAACTCAGGCGAGGGAGCGGAAACTCAGGAGCGGGAAAACTGGCCCCGGCGACGGCAGAATCTAGAGATGTGACCGATCATACCACAGCGGTAACAAAGTGGTGGGTCGGGGGGGGCACTCGGGATAACACTCCTTGTAGCCAGTGTCGAAACGACCATCGTACTCCGGCTGCCGCAGGTGGCGTTGCGGATGAGCTGGCGCCCTGGGGCCGGGGCGGGTGATCCGGGGAGCGTCGCTGTAATCAATGCGAGTAGCACTGGTAGGGGCCTGGGCAGACAAACTCCAAGGGGAGGAGCGGTAGGCGGGAGCCGCCTGCAGAGAACAGCTCCCATACGGGACCTCACTGCGGCGCGCAAGATCTTGATGCCGGGAGAGTTCGTCACGCACGATTTGACGAATGACGTCAGGGAGAGTCGCCGCATTCACAGGCTCGTGGAAATCCACGCTGGCGACGGTGGTGACGTTAGGCAGGCGACCGAACTTGGGAGTAATTCGACGCAGTATTAGAGCTTCAAAGGTGCGGCAGTGCTTGATGATATCCGTGGGCGAGTCTAAATTTTCTTTACTAATAAGAAAGCTGTAGACGTCCTCTGCGATGCCCTTGAGGAGATGACCAACGCGATCTTCGTCGGACATACTGGGATTAACGACGTTGCACAGCTTCAAGACCTCTTCTATGTAAGTCGTGCAGGTCTCTCCAGGCACTTGCGCTCTCTGAAGCAAAGACTGCTCAGCGCATTTTCGTTTGGCAACAGTATCCCCGAAGCAGCTGCGGAGCTCTTCCATGAAGCGGTCCCAACTTGTTATTGATGCCTCATGGTTTGCGAACCAAGTTAGCGCGGTGCCATCGAGAAAGAAGACGACATTGGCCAGCTGAAGAGTGGCATCCCAGCCGTTGTATTTGCTCACCCGCTTGTAATTGGTGAGCCAATCATCCACGTCTTCGCCAGCCTTCCCGGAAAACGTCCGCGGCTCACGGTAGTGGCGCCAAGCGGGCGTTGCGGCGCCGGTCGGTCGTGCGTCGGCTTCCTTGGGCATTTGCACGGGCAACGGTGGCAATCCGGCGATTCTTCGGCTGCAGCGGTTGCGAGAGGGATCCGTGGTGATCGACTCAGCACCTCCACCACACTGTTACAGGTTCTATTTACAAATAATATTTACAAGGCAGGTCGAGAGGAGCCTGGTGCGCCGGCGGCAGGATCCTTGACTTCCTCTTCTACTTCCAGCCGCCGCACGTCTTCTTTATTCCTCAGAGCCCATGCGCAGCACGTGACAATATGTTCAAACTTAATCGCGACTGACCTAGATCAAAGCCGGCCTGGCACCACCCGGTGGTAGCGTACAATACCGAACGCACGCCGACCACGGCGGGCCTTGCTCTGAGGGAACAAAGGAACGACACTTTGGTTGACACAAACAGGCATTTGTTGCTACAGCAACAATAACGCCAGCTAGCAACAAGATACGCTAATGAATCCAGGTCGTCCGACACACCAGCAAGGTTCCGAGCGAAAGCCTCCGAGTTCGGCCCGGGGCATATTAGCGCGCGCATTTTCTATCTTTGCTCTTCTATCTTTTAACTCTCCCACTTTCAGCACGCGGCAGCGATCGTGGCTCAGTTTGCGCCAGTAGGCAGGCCCGTGCACTTTCCTTTTCTTTCTTCCTATCGGCAACAGCAGATGCAGCAGCATCAGCTTTTAGAGTATAGACAAGTAAATTTGGTGGCATGTTATCTTCTCTACAGCAATGCGGAAGTCACTACTTCGCATGAATCGCCATGTAATATTCGCCTATGACCGCTAAATAATTTAAAATCGATTTTTTGCTGTCATGCTGTATAGGTTTCAACAGCCGATTGATGGCTGTGACGCCAAATTGCTTTTCGGTCACATGATGCTTGGAAAAAAACATCCATATAATCGCTCCTTCATCGTTTTAATTTACAGCAGTGCTGAACCCAGCCTTCCTCAAGTGCCGCAAAGACAACGAATGTGGAAGCAGCGATTATATTGAAGTTTTTTTTTTTCATGTCGCACGTGACCTGCAAGCAAACGTTGACGTCACAGTCCTCATTCGTCTGTTGAAACCAAACCGAAACAGCAGGAGAAAGAAATGCTATTATAATTGATTTGGCGGTCCTAGGAGAAAACCAGGTGGTAATCCATGTATTTTAGTGTTTTACGCATCATTAAAAGCAAGAAAACACGCACCCAAAAATGAGGTGTCTATGCTTTTAACATCGGCACTGACTGGTTATCCTGCGCTAGTGAAAATATCCCGGGGGGAGTTGGGGGGGCACCGACCCACACACATTTTCTCACTTGGCCATCGCACGCTGGCCGCTCAATGAAAATGTAAATATTTACACGCCGCGCGCGTGCCATGTCCTATCACGGGAGGGAAAAACAAAACAAAAACGCGCGGCACACTGTACACATGGGGGTACCCAACAGTAGCATATGCGCGGAGCGTTCTGTCTCTGCGCTTAAGGCCGCTGTACGATCGCTTTTTTTTTCGCATGCGCACGTGTCATTGCGACAGTGCGCAAGGGCTGCGGAAGGGCCGAAGAGACGGGACATCTGTTCGTCCCCGTCTCTTCGAAGTATACGCAGAGGTTCAGCAGAGTTCGCTTACGGCGGCGCGCACTGCCCTGCGGCCGCAGGAGCGACGATATACACTGTCCGGGGCCGGAAAATGTGAGGGGGCCGTTGACATAATGCGGGAAATACAAAAAATGAATGGAGTCGATCTCAGAGTCGTTGTATCATCCACTCGCTCGATCTACGTGCGATTGTGCAACTGACTTGGACTGGAATTTCTAATGCATAAACAAAGCAGAAATAAGCACGATCGTCTCTTCACAAACTTCATTTACCGTGTATAAACTTTTTATAGTGTACGAAACGTGTAAAAACTTTTATGGCGCTTATATTGCTAGTACTCAAAAAAATAAAAAGCCAGCACTTGCAACATTAATACAAGTAACAATGTTTCGTGTACTTTGTACTTGTGACTACCTCTGGCACGTTATGCCAACAGGTGGGGCATATCTTTATTTTCTTTTGTTTTCGAGCCCTTTAATAGTTGTGCACATGTACAGACATGGTCAAAAGTTTGCAAGTTTTAGGCTCACGTAAAAAAAATACTTCTGCGTGGTTGGGCACTACCGGTCAATACAAGCCTAGAAAGTATGAGGTTATAAGTGCTCCATCCTCTGGACAAATGTCAATTGATTGGCTAGCGAGGCAGCACAGGAAGAAATTATTTTACTCGAATCCATATCCTGTAAACTTTTTTTTCCGTGATTGTAAATGTGGTTTAGCCGCAGCCTCCTGTATCATCGTATTCCTTGAGTTTCGTGATATGAATATAATGCACTGCTGTGAGCAGCCCAGTCATGTTGACAGTGCTAAGCATGCACTTAATGCATGAATGTTTCTGGAAGGCACAAAATGGAGCCAGACCAAGTGGAAATAGCTAGCTGCACTTTATTGCATGCAGTTAACATTGTTAGCATGTAACCTAGGTCGTTGTGCTTAAATATCAAAATTATTTTATTTATTTATTTATTTATTTCAATACCCTAAAGGCCAAACGCGCGCACTACATAGGAAGGGGATTCATCAAAGAAAACTTGACAATTATACAACACAGCATATAAACAACTGAAGACAGAAATAAACTTAAGAAGCCTGGTAAAAGTTAATAGGAGGGGGGGAGGGGTAATGGTTAGGAACAGGCACTGAAAAAATGCACATGTAGCAAATCCCACAAAACAATAGAAAAATCGCACCTTCAGAAGTTACAAAACATGGCATCTAAATTTCATAGAACTTTACGGCCCACACGCACACTCCGAAGCAAACGAAAAAAAGCGCACATCACTCTACATTCGAATTTTCTAAGTATGACCAAAGAGTTGTTCGAAATGATGATGTTCCAACGTTAGCCGCAATGCTGGAAGGAAGCGAATTCCACTCTTCAATAGCTAGTACCAAAGGTGAGCATTTGTGTCGTTCTCTCCGAGCGAAAATTATGCAATTCTTTCTGTTCGATAGTTCATTTTTTGTGGCAATGAATAGTGTTAAGATACTTTGTTGGGTTGGCTGCTTCACACTTACTTGCATAAAGCAGCTCCAAGAGGGAAACAAGAAAGGCACAAAGGGCCTTATGAGCAACTGATTTTTATTTGTGCAAAGTGTAGAATATGTAGGCATGCAACACTGCATTCTCATATGAAAATATTGTTCATATTTTGAGCCGCCGCGGTGGCTCCCTGGTTTTGGCGCTCGGCTGCTGACCAGACACACGCGGGTTAATTCGATCTCGGCTGCTGTGGTCAAATTTTTATGGAGGCGAAATTCTAGAGGCTGGTGTACTGTGCGATCTCCGCGCATGTTAAATAACCCCTGGTGAACAAGAACAGAAAACTGGGCGAGTTGGAATGGATTCATCTTTAAGCAGCGCGACACGCAGGACAGAGGAAGAAACACGAGACGACACGAGCGCTAACAGCTGAACTTTTATTTCTAGAAGGGTTAGTTATATAGGCACCAAAAGCAATAACCGAAAAACATACAAAAACCCAAATCATAAAATTGCGATATTCCGCAAAACCGTACGTGCACGCAGCGGGAGGTTAATCCCCTCATTTAAACAAAGCACACCAGAAATCTTAACACATGACATGCACCTGCTATCAACCCGTCTCCACGCATTCCCCGTGAGCGTGAATCTCTTTTTCCACGAGATTGATAGAAGGCGAAGCGACACATGTTTCAGACTCCTGCCTTAACAGTAACGCCTCAACTAACTCCCTGTCGGTCCGATCTGGGTGACTAAACAAGATATTTGCTCTGTCCAAATGGGGGAAACAATATCTGTATTTCCGGCAGTGCACAGCAAGGTTAGACGAAACTGCCCCGTTCACTGATCTTGGTGGTCGATATTTCCGGAGACCTTCGCTATGGCGTCCCTCAAAGCCTGAAGCGCTTTGGGACATTCACCCGCACAAACCAATCATATTGTGAATCTTAGATTTTTGATTATGTCTTTCATGAGCTTATTTCATGGCTGATAAAGAAAGAAATAGTAGTTTGGTGCAAACGTTTCGATCAGTGTTTTTAGGATGTACACTGTTTTTCATGAAGCAAATATTTAAAACGCTTGCCAGTTAGCCTTAACCAATTACCTAACAATGCCAAATGGAAAACTACTGCAGACTAGCTAGCGTGCACAACCCTCGACAGCACTGTGTATAAGTTGCCTAGGGCTGTCCGCCTAGGACTGTCCACAAAGAAACCGGTTACTCATCAGCTACTGGACATCTGATTCCAATGTCCAGTGTATGCACCCGTCTATGCTAGTTAGTGCAATATCTATTTGTAGCATGGGCCCTCACATAATGCTAGACATATTTCAGTGAGCCGTCCGTCAATGGAGAAGAAACGATGCCGATTCAGCTAATGCAAACGAAGATTCTCTAGCTGTGCGCAATGAACAACAGGTAACCGCTGTTTCTATTTCTCTTTCTGAGGAAAACGCCTGAACTTGAACTTCAGAATTTTAAGAACTGAATTAGTGCAACAGAAGTGTTGCATGTGTCACCTCTCACGCAGCGACCTTCTCTACTTAACTGCTTATTTTTTTCATACCATATGCTCTAGGTTTAAATAATTTCTGGGGACTTGCAGCTTTCGTGCCTCTACTTTTTTACTGTTTTCACTTTGACATAGCTATAAATATATCCTCTGGCATGTGAAATCGATCTGGTTGACACAAAAGGAAGTAAATAAATCTGCCAGCAAAGATAGTTGAGACTTCTTGACTGTTATCACTTATTTTGTTTTTTACAACTACTTAACTGGACATCATCAATGTGTTTGAAATCATAACTTCCCTCAAAAAGATTTCTCCACAATTACATCATACCTCATTCTTGGTTGTGATAGTATGCCAGTATGAGCGTGAACGTTGTTGCTTCTTGCAAACATTCCACATTTTATGCGTCTTAGTCGTTGTTATGTTTATTCGTTGCGGGGAAAACTGATGACATGGATCAGCCCAGTTGTGAATGGAAAAAGGACTTAATTTTTTCAATTATTTTTCACAATTGTGTTCTGTTGGTCTCGTATAGGTGGTATTAGTTGTGGGCGCCTTGTTGGCCAAATGTTTAGGGGAATCTCTAAATTTGGAGTAGAGAATGAAATATGTTTTTAGAGCATTAATAACATGAGCTCAAGGGTACTGCCTGCCTATCTTCAAGTCGCGTGCTATATTTTTGCACCATTTTGAATGCACCAATGAAAGTCTGAGGTTATTTGTTGACAGTAGTGTTGAAATCAGGGTCAGTAGGTACATGTTCAGTAGTAAAACCAGTCAAAAGACGGAACAAATCGAAGAGACAAGGCACACACACGACGACTAGATTTGAGGTAAGTGACAGAACCTCTGTGCACCTTAGGCCGTTCCTTTTTAGGCAGGAGCTCAGCACCTGATTCCAGTAAGCCTCAGTTACCTGGGCTGCCAAGCGTCGGTGTTCCTGCAGGCAGCGAACGCCGGGGAGTTCACCACGTCCAGTGAAGCACAAAACTCGAAGCCACTCATGCAATAGTCTAACCTGCCTCCAACACTCGGATTTCCAAATCTTGGCTATCCGCTTCCAATGCCCCGATGATGGTTCCAAGATGCCGAAGAACGCAACGAGCTCTTTGGGCGCTGAATTCACCCTGAGGCAATGGGACAGAGTCCGCGCTCGGCAAGTGATGATGGCAATTGCGCTGACACAAACCGTTCGTTGCCTGATTCTCGGGACCGTGCACACTTAGAAAGATACCCAGCGAAGAAGAAAGGCAATGCAGTAGTTTTGAAATCTGGGTCAATTGGTACATGTTCAGGAGTGAAACCAGTCAAAAACGGAACACAGGGAAAAGACCATGCACACACACTGTCGTCGCGTGTGTGCCTCGTCTCTTCGCTGTGTTCCGTCTTTTGACTGGTTTTACTAATGGTCGACATTGTGTATTCATTTATGCTGTTTTGAATGGGACTTTTACTGAGAGTCAATAGGCAGTGCTCTCGGCATGTACGTTTTCTGTAATGTCATTTGTGTTCGTCTGGTGTATATCTATCATTACATACCACTGGGACTAGTGTGTGCATGAATAATCACAGTGAGATGAGTTTTGCTGTCTTTTTTTATATCCTGTGTTAAGATTCTTCAAAAATGGTGAAGCGCCTAAAACGGATGCTTAAGAGCACTGTCTGCCCAGAGCTGACATCTGTGGCGACCGCAAAAAGAGGAAGGGTTTTCGGCTTATTTCGCAATTAGAACTTCAGTTTAACTGCCTTGTAATGGCGCAGTGCAAAAATAAAAATGAAAGTATGACAATGCTTCAATCCCTTCATATAAATAAAGCAAGAGAAAAACACGCTTAAAACTGCACATGTGCACTAAATATGTCTGCTTCTGTTGAGTTGCGAGTTCTCTTGTGGAAGGTTGTCCAAAATTTTGGTACATTGCTTTATTTGTCGCTAACACGATGAAAAACCACCACTAAAACAAGCGATGAGGTTTTGTCGGCTATT